>NW_012133283.1:44928-55524 GCF_000313525.1 Fibroporia radiculosa | reverse complement strand
CTAGCGGCACCAGTGGGATGAATGCAGCCTCCAAATGCCCCTCGCGCGAAAATGAGACACAGACCTTTAATGCCTCTGTGAGTTCTCCACCTGGCATGTCAACACGTGCTTGGGAGAAATCAAAATTAGACACCGCTCCATCACACGCGCATGGCTGGTCCAATTACTGGACATGCTTATGTGTTCGGCGCGAGTTTCAATTTGCAACGGGCCTCCATCTGAATTGAGCTGCTTTGGACATAAGATTTTGCTCAAAATACTCCATTTACCACAGCACAACGACTTGAATAAAATTTCCGCGCACAAGATTCAAGTCTCATAGTGCATTCCCATTCTCATGTGTTCATAATGCACTAAGTACTGCACATCACCAAGTGCTATAAGACTTTGTGTCATCTTTATGCCTTCATACACGAGCAATAATACAATATCTTTTGTAACTCAGCCAATTATCATTGATTTTGTTGATGAGTCTCGACTCTCCTAGGCGTCTTGCAATATAGCGACCAACGACGAGGCGGCGGGTGCTGCCGGGTTTTGGCGCTACTATTTCAATTTGAACTTGACTGTCGAAACTGTCTCAATGCCTCATTCCAAGTCGCAGATTGTGCGACGCTGTATCTCTCAATGGTCTGTACCGGGCTTAAGGGTCCCATCCAGGCGGCAATGAATCATTCACATTGTCTGACCGTCATCCAGTAACTATCCCCACAATTCGACATATCTGCATCATGTCTAAGGGCGGACAGCCATTTCCAACAATGATCCCCGCTTGTGAGCAAATTGGCCCCAAATTGGCCCACCGCGAACACTGCTTGGAGTCTTTGGCCGCACTTTGCTTTAAACCCCGTATGTTTTGATGCCTTTTCAGTACGACCTCCGTCTCGATGCGCCCCATTCGGACACTGCGCTGTCAATGAGGTGCAAATGGCTATACATGCACCGTGATCTGCTTCCGCGCAGACATATCTCACAAACATATCTCTACTGACGAAATATCTTTCTATGTCCCTCAGCAGCACGAACCCTCATTCGATGGATCTTACCGGCGCTATGAATGATACTATCAGCCTCAACGCTACGCTACCGGTGTCTACCTCTTCAACCACGTCAGTCTCATTCTGGACTCATCTCTTTTACTCCGTTTTAAATTCAAATACGAGTGCGCTATTTTCGGTTGCCTAGGCAAGTCAAAGAAGGGGACCGCTTCATCGTCCAAAGTGTAAGCAGGCTCTATGTACTCGGAAGCAATTGGGGGGTGATCAACGATGGCATCGAATGCATCGAGATGAGCTCAGTCACTGAGACAGTGGGGCTGTTAGATTCCGTAATGGTCCATCACTAAAGGCTGTAGTGGTTCACAAACTCAGAGACGGTATATGTTTGGCTGCAGGCTTCTATTGACCCTAGCATGGCAACGTTTAGCCTCCCATCGCCCGTCTTCAGCGTGGTTCACACGCCAGCTCTTCATGTATACTCGATGATTCGAAAGACTTACAATTGTTTTGAGACTGATGCTTCCAGAATCGTGAAGCTATACATTCGCGGGATAATAGCGCCTGGTTCAGTGAGATGTGCGGCTATACGAGCCCCATCACCTCATACCCACAATCCGATCGTAGCAGGCGGCGCCTCGATTCCTCTTTTACTATGACGATAGATAGGAACGGTCTCCTCTACTGCGATCCCATCACAGCTCATCGAAGATGCCTCACATCGCCTCACCTAGTCTTGCGACTTTCAAGTGTCAAACTCGCCAGCAACGCCAGCTGTGTTCCTACAACCACAACAACCACAACACCCCTACTTATAACATAAAACATCACATTCCATGATCTCGCCCCCCACTAGGATAAGCTCTGCGAGCGCTCTTCCACCCATTCCACCCCTACTCTACTGACTATTCACATTCTGATAATGGCGTCGTATGCCCCTGGTCCACCATATGATACTTTGGGAGTGGCGTTCATAGGTGCGCGTCGTTCAGGATGTGATCGAGAACAGTGCGAGCTGACTTGAATTGGCGCGCAGGAAATATCATGGCAGCAATGTGGGTTTGCTTCTTACTCTCCACTGCTGTTAAATTTTATTGGCGGCTTGTAGATTGTACGGCATCGGGCTCATGCAGACTTGCATATACATCAAAAGCAGTAAGGATCGCTCTTGGCTGAGGTGGACGGTACGCACTTTTCCCGTCGCGCTATGATACATTAATCAATATGCCTCGCTACAGGTCTATCTCCTATGGTCCGTATGCAGTCTGCTCCGATTTACTCATCATATACTTAAGTTAAAATACCGTGTAGCATTTTAGACACTCTCCATTTGGCACTAATCACCTGCGCGATATACACTTGCGCCGTTACAGATTACGCAAATCCGCTATCGCTGACGACCCCTACATGGTAAGCCCATCACTGTCCAATTTGTTGGCGGCGAATCCTCATTTTATGTTTTCTCTCACGATGTACAGGAGCCTGAAGGCGAGTGTCGCACGCACTTTCATCCAGTATCTCGACTCATTGTCTGTTGCTAATATCCCCAGGCACATACGGTTGTGACTGTAAGCGCTGCTCTCGAACGTTTCATCATTTTGTTTGACGCATTCATTTGCTAGGGTCTCCTGGATGTGATCGTACGGAGGTCTGTCTGTTTTGAATATACTGGCTCATCGAAGTCGAACTGACATTAACTCCGCAGCCTTTTCTGCCATCGAATGTGGAACTGTAAGCGGTTTTTCAACTGGTCAACCAATCATCATGTAACTGTTCCTTATTGCAGTAAGCCAGAAAAATCGGCTCCTCACCTTCACTATAGTATGTGGATAAATCATCTTAAAGTTGTAGATGCTGATTTGATTTCCAGGAATCATGTGCGCTCGTTGCATTTGGTAAGCAATGCCTGTACACAGTTCGAAATGTCTCAGTACTGATCGTTTGTTATCCTTTGCGCAGCTGGAAGCTTGCGTACGTTTGACTCTGCAACTGTGTTTGTGGCAACATGCTGATCATGGACGGACATACTGTCTAGTTTTCTCAATCAAGTGGTACGTCCGTCGTATTTTACGGGATTCTGCCTCTGCTGACTTGCTGTATAGCTTTACTGTTATTGGGGATGTCTTCCGCCTTTCCCAACTATCGGTAGGCCTTCACACGTGCGGTACGGATCGATCTCGCTTATACGCTAATCATACATCAGTGGATAATGTACGGGAGCCTCGGCGCCGGTGTCGTCACCGACATCCTGATCGCCCTCTCGCTCTGCATCGTCCTGAGACGTTGTCGAAATAAAAACCCCGAGTAAGTCTGGCGGTGGGGCGCGTCGATACCCAAGCAGGACTGATATCCATTGTTTGTTGCAGCACGGATTCTTTGGTGAGAATGCTAATCACATATGGCATCAATAGCGGTGCTTTGACTAGGTAGGAGCGTCAGCCATCCATGCGTTGTATATCATGCCTAATACTGCGCGTTGTCGTAGTCTATGTGAAATTGCGTGTTTGGTTTCTGTGAGTGTTTGATCTAGCGTCCGTTTTCGGACATTGCTCATCTCGTGCCGCCCATAGTACGCAACGATGCAGAACAATCTTGTCTTCATTGCGATATTCTTCATACTTCCAAAGTGTTCGTCAAATACCTTCTCATTGAATGCAGCGTCTTTCTCAACTGTATCGCTCTGTAGTGTTGCTGAATTCTCTTCTTGCAACCTTGAATGCGAGACCAGAGCTCCGCAAGAAGTACGCGAGCACAACTGCCTCTCGACAGTCCGTGAAACCCTCTCTTCCTCCGAGTCCATCATTCCGATTCAGTCATCGGACCTTCCAGGGCTCGATTTACACCAAAGAGGTTTGTTACTCGATTTGCTTCCGTCTCAATAAACTAATCAAGGATTACGAAACAGGTGATGGATATCGACTTCCGAAAGCAATGCGCGGCTGGTATCATCTTGCCACCCGCAACGCCGAAACTCGGACGAGTGGTCTCGTATCAAATAAGTCGAGCAGAACTGGACCGGACTGTCCCTCTAAATGATTGAATGGTTGACAAAGGCAGAGGTTGCTCACTCCTCCTTTGGGAGGCTCGTCGTCGGGTTGGGACATTGGACTATTTGAATTGGACAATGATTGATGCTTGAGCCATGTGGATTAGCCGGTCACTTCAGGATTTTGGGTATCGCATAACTGGTATGCCGTGCGGGACGTGGCTATGTTGCTTGGGGCTCTCTTGAGTCCCGAAGGTCTTATTATTGTAAACGCTATTAATATTTGTATACTATATCTGTTGTCAAAGAAGTTGACTCCTGGTCTATTGGTCGGCGTTTTGAGTCAATGCTTCAGCTTCAATCGTTCCACCTGGGTTCGGCGCTTGCCGAGTGAGCCCTATTTCGATCAAGCGTGCCCGTCCACCTTAGCAGGAGGATGTTTTCCTCCACATCCCTGCGCCTCTCTCTTCCGACAGTCCCACTATTCCGCCCAATGTCGACCACAAGACCACGAAATAAACGCAGCACGCTCCTTAGCTTCCACAGACCCAAACTCTCGCTTGACGAAGCCCCCATCCCCGTCCTGAAGCCAGAATCCAAAGCGTGCGCATGATCTTATTCTGTTGCGGTGTGCAACGTCTGTGTGGAGCTCACAACGCCTGGGTTGTCAAGGTGCTTGCAGAATCTCCTCATGTATCGACAGGCTAAGCAGCAGATGGCGCTACCAAAGTCACGGTGCGCGGCAGTGCTCGTCGCGCTGTTCGTGGGGCGGATGGGTGATTTGTACGTCCTTCTAAGTCGGTGAGTGGACAGCCTTCAGATCGCTTCTGTTTTCTAACGCAGCTATTCTATGGATTGAAAGGCGTGCACCTACCCTGAGAACATACGCCGGCGACACTTCGCTGCCTGGTGGAAAGTGGGAGCCGCAGGATCGGAATATGGAGTGGACTGCTGTGCGTGTAGGAATTTGTCGATGACATGATGCACTTGTTCAAAGGTCTCCAGCGTCGAGAAGCATTTGAAGAGGTATCAAGTTGGGACTACTTGGAAGAAACATGGCTGAATGCAGCAGATAGGTCTTCCAATGGACCAGCGCAAGGTCCCACTACTCTGTGTTCTCGAACCCGTGTTGGCGGGTCATAACTTGATAGTCACTCCGTAGGGTATTTCTCTTTTTATGTGCTCTAAAACTAAATCTCGGCGCACCCCAGAGTCGTCGTTCTCATCCTCGACAATACCCTCCGAGTACGTCTCCCTGCCTCATCTTCCCCGTCAGTCTGACCAGAGCCGTCGACCCCCCACAGCCCATCCTCAACACACCCGAGGTCGCTTCACTGTTCTCCCATCCACTCATCTCCCTGCTACACTCCGACCCACCCTTCCCGACGGAGCCCCAGATGCTCGAGATGGAGTACCATACCTACTCCGACATCAACTCGTCCGTCGGCACTTACCGCGTGCACCGCTTCCTGACAGGTCGCGAGGCGGGTGGGACCAAGCCCATCTTCGGACTAACAGCGTATGCCCCCTCCCGATGCACACTGTACGAATGCTTAGGCTAACCGTCACATACACCTTAGGGGCATCTTGATACGTGTCGCAACCATCGGGTACGGTCGCGCCCCCGACTTCGAGGTCGATGCGCCGGGGCAGCCGTGCTGGAACGAGCGCATCGCGTACTCGCTGAAGCACAATCCTGTCTTCTTGGAGGCAATGCAGAAGGAGGGTATCGATCCCTCGAAGATCCCCGACCCGTCGAGTTTTCGGAATAAGGCAGACGCGGAAGACACGGAGGGGCGGCCTGTGAGCGGAGAGACGAGGCGGCGGAGGCGGCGTGCGCAAAGTAAGCTTTGACGAGCTGCTTGAGGTTTCTGGCGAGTACTATGTCCTTCCGTCCTTGCCCGCGCAGCTCTTAACGTTGCGCTGGGTCGTAAGCAGGACACATTCGGATAAGACTGCATCATGCTGCCTCGACAATGGCGGAATAACCGCCGACCAGCGCTCGTCCCGTGCAAGCATGTATATCAGCCCATCTGCCATGCTCCATGGAGGATACTGAGACCGACGGCTGTCCCTTCCGTGTACATCTACTTCTGGAACAGAAAAGGATCAGTACTTTCGAGACGGTAGACCAGACGCATTGGCCGGGATAAATGTTGGAGGCTGGACTCCACGTCGTCACTGAATACAGACATATCTGCTAGATCGTCCATGGGAACGGCGTGTGTTGCAACGTGGCGCCAGTCATTTGCAGGTTTGGTGTTTGAACAGCGTGTTGGCACTGGTCCACTTATAGTAGCACTGCATTCATCATGGCCCAATTCCGGGTACCCGTCCCCTCAGAGCACCCTAATCCCTATCCTGTTGGAGTCTGCGTAAAGCTTAGTAGAAATGCTCTCATCCTGGAGCATGAGATGTGATATCTATGCGCCTCATCGTTCGCCAACCAGGTCGTGCCTCAGCTGGACGGAGACGCTGCAGCTCAGTTCTTGGGCCGCTTTCTTCGTGAGCTTAGGCAGAAGTCTGATTCTGCACAGACACTTGCAACTAGCATTCCATCCTACACCTATGATCGAACTTGCTAAATTTTTCATTGACCGATTCGTCCGCATCTGTGCAGAGAGTTTTTTGTCACCTTTCCCCGAAGGGTGGTACTCCGACGACGCCGGCTAGTCGCCCTTCTAGGCTGTCTTCTGATACTGTATGACGCAGGCGCAAATGTTAGCACTGCTTCAGCAACCTCCACTTAAGTATGATGGATCGAGACAACTGGTTTGTCCTAGTATCTGTCTGTTATCTTAGCTCAAATTTTATATCCTGTCAAGTTTTAGGTTGCAACGGCTACCGGACCCTGTCTTCTGACGGGGCGGTGGGACCTCGAATCAGTTGATAGTATGTTTCTGGTGAAAGAACAATATGCTTACTCTGAGAACCAATCTCAATCTGTCTGACGATGACAAGGTGTGTCTTCCGTGTTGTGTTTGTGGTGAGCGTGCTGATATTTTCTAGAAACAATAGGCTAGTTCAGTATGCGCAGTCTTGTCATGTTCCGGATGCAATGGGCTTCCTTTGGACTTGATGGTGATTCAATTTCCGGGATTGGGAATGTCATGACAGATCCTCATGAAATTTGATTCACAGTATATTTGTTTGAGTGCCGCACCCCAGATGTCGATGTGCCATTGCCGTTCGTGGGGTATCTTGCCCTGTTTTCAACATGTATCAGAGTCGCCCACCTTTTTAACGCACGCCAGTATATCAACAGGATCTTTAACGAACGGTCGTCCTTGCAGAGGATGAACCATCGGCCGGGATCTTGTATTATGCACTGTCATAGTCGCTGTGTATCGAACAACGGAGTGACTGGAGTTGCCCGAGATGGATATTGCAACTGCCTTTGACAGTTGCATCTCCGTTGTGTACTGTATAATAAATTTCCGATCTTAGGCTCGGGTTCTTGTAGGCTTAAGCAAATGTATGTATAGCGTCGGGAGTTCGAAGGCTAAGCCACTGTGTCGGGTATTACTCGGCTATCATTGCGACTGCGAAGGCTTTGTCCCACTACCGCGCACTGGCTTGTGTTTTGTTATTACTCGTGTCGGATCTCTAGCGCATGAGGATCCTTCGGCTCTTTGTTAATATATCCAGAGTAACGTTGTGGAGGTAAACAAAAACGGACTTTGACGTGTAACTTCGGACGACAATCACTCTTCGTACATACATTCCTGGAATTCGTTCCACAGAGAACCTCTGGCGTGTCTTGGACTAGTTCAATGTGAGTCGTTCTAATGTGATAAATTTGAAGTGATGGTGAATGCCGCTATATCCCCGCGAAGTAGGTCCTAATTTGCATACTCGAGACAGCACCTCTTTTCTCCTTTACCTTCAATCCTCGCACACAGTGAATGTCGGTCTCATTATTGACGACCTCGTTCTAAAAATTTTAGATCGCTTCCATTTATAGGCTAGTCGGCGCGATGTCTTTGTGCTGGCGATGATGTATCGTACGTTGCTCACCCAATATTGAATGTACTGTAGATTTCGCAGTGCGGACTTGGTAACCTGGTCAAATGCACGCTTGCAGATCTTTGAGAGAAGACTGGTCAGTGTATTGTAACCAAGCATCGATTCTGGTACTCTGTTCCGAGATGCATAATTTATTCTTGGCTAATTTCCGCTTACTGTGCAGGCATTCTGGACGCCCATCGAACATCCCAAAGACCGGACATGCTTCCTCAGCTCCAATATCTTAACTGCTATGGAGGGAACCCCTGCACGCTGTGAATCGCCAGACTTACCGTCCTATCTACTCTCTGTCGACGCCTTGCACCGCATCACCAGCGTCTGCATACTCATCTGCTCAACCTAACCACCCTCGGTTGGTGCCAATCGGACAGCTCCGCAGCCTTTGATTTTGAATGCATATTCCTGGATCTCAGCTTGACGCGGATTGAGCTGTCATCCGAACTTAGTCCGACCGTAATATCTCCTGGCTCATCTCTTGGCTCTGACTCCTCAGCCCCCCAAAATTGCCATCTATGTCATCTACGAAAATAGCAACATGTTTGATCTTCCCATAGCCTCAAGTTCGTCGGCAGCTCTCACGAGCATCGAACTTGACCGCTGTTCTGAAGGACGAGCTCGTAATTAACGCGTCAGCACTCAATAACAGAGTCCGTGCAAGACGTGCGCACTTCATGAGTATCGCAGGACGAGGTTCTTAAAGCGATAACATCGGCTTCGTCCATTTACATAATAATCAATTTCTGTAACAGTATATGCGTCTCGTTCACATAATCTTCAAGGGATATCTTCAAGGGATATGCTGACTGCATTTCTCGAACACGGATGAACAAATATCTGCCTGTCCTTACCCCACCACAGTGCGCCACGCTGCGAAGAGTGAAGAAGAAAATGCGGAGTTAAAATCAAGGACTTGCGCCTGCTCTATCTCGTACGTGCAGATGCATCGATTGCAAGCCTATTCCAAGCAGTTTAGGACGTTTGACAATTTTCCAGATGTTGCCGTAGCTGGTTCCACGGCTCTCTTTTTCTCTCTCAGCCGCCGATGAACGCCGCCATTCACCATCCTCTAAGCTTCCCACATTATAGAGTACCTTTGGGCATGGCTGGGCTGCACACTCAGACCAAGCCTAAAGCTTTCGCGCGCCTGACAGGGATGGTGCTCTCTGGCATACGGGAGGTTCCAGACACCCGGCACTGTGCGCGTAGCGTAGGTGCGCAACTGACGAATGACCTAATGGGCGCGCGGCGAGCAAACTGCGGACAATGAACACGCAGCGGACGAGACGCAGTCCGCGCTCTGCAGCTGACCAGACACGCTCTTTATTTCGACTCCTATCGCGGGCGCAGTCGCAGTCAGCTCCAGGCCTGGGTCACCGAGCGACGATCCCGTCACAGCTCCGTCTGTCTCGCGCTGGATCCGTCCCATATGACGGCGACGCCAAAGTGTCGTTCCTGTGAGTCTCGATTGTGTATTTGGAGCAACGGAACAGCAGCAGGATATATTGAAGCCTCACTATTGAATTGAGTGTTCGCAGTCTGAGCGCCGAGGTGTTCATCGAATTGAACACGCCTTTTGAACGGTCCCAATATTCTGGAAACATTCCAAGACACAATTTCCGTGAGGGTTGCCATTCAACACGCCCGAGTTCACTGGCAACAGCGGGGTGGCGTTACGGCCGCTGTAGCTTCCCAGTCACCTGGGAACATAGCCAGATGATGGGCAGGGTTCCTCATGGCAAGTGTTCAGTTGCGGTTCTAGTCTTCAGAAGCCGCTTTCACCGGGCGGCATCGTTCCCCCCAAACCCCCAAACCCCCAACCCATCACGCAGATTGTTTGAAGACGACCGTTGAAAGTGAGCAGCGATATCGTTAGAATCATCCGCAAGTCGTCTAATACAAGAAATGCAAACTCTTTCCAGAGACCTGGAGATCGTCAAAGCACCTGCAAATGCAATCCAAACAAACAAGATAGGTCGAGCGATATAAAGAAATCAAAGCTGTATGTACCCAAACGTACATTAATGTGTGATATACGTGGATCTGTGACGTGACGGTCGTAAAAGCATGATCAACCCATTAATTGATGATGGCAATGGCAGCACGAAAGTCTATGCGCAAGAGCACGAACAGGGGAAACGGGGCATAGGCAAGACATCCAGCTGCTGGAGATAAGGGTGGGCCGGACACAGCGGAGATGAGATGAGATGAATGGAAGGCGTGTATGATATATGTGTGGGTGAACAGCGCGCGCGGGACGCTGGGACCACGTAGGGTCGCCAAACACCCGTTAGCGAACACACTCACACCATATAAGAAGCGCAAAAACAATCCCCAGCAAGCGCACAACGATCACTGTGAGCGTCATTTATCGCCCAGGCCATACCATCGACTCGCTCCCTGTCTTGTCTGGCGACATCGGCTCATCCAGCATGTCCGTATCGACGAGCACCCCGTCTGCATCAAGCTCCATCCCATCTACCGGCGCACCGAGCGGCTCTGGGGACGCATTGCGCGAGCGCGGGGGTACGTCAAATGCGAGCACGAGGGGCGGGCGCGTAAGGGCTGTGTCCGCCTCCGGTTCTGGCCTGC
>NW_012133283.1:22471-44717 GCF_000313525.1 Fibroporia radiculosa | reverse complement strand
CGCAAGCGCGGCTGCAGCGGGAGCGGCCGTACCGACGGCATGGGGAGCGGCGGTGGTGGCGCGAAAACTGGACTGAAGGGTGTTGTCGCAGGTGGTGTGAGCATGCTCGGGAACGGAAGCAGTTCGGGAGGTGCGTACGGCTGGGGCGACGCAGACCACCTATAACCGTAGCCGTATGGGGACGCCGGACGACTGGCACTGTTCCGCGTGCGCGGGTCAGCCTGCATACTGGGACGCTTCGAGTGTTCAGGGAACGCGTATGCTGGAGATGGGGAGACGTGGTCGGAGAAGAAGGTATAAACGTAGAAACCGGTTTGGGACGTGCGCGTCTCGCTCGAGATGGAGGCGGCATTGATGGGGCTTGGTGATGGTCGCGATGCGCTGCGGCAATGCCAATAGCGTGGACCACATGGGGCGAGAGGCCTTTGGGGTTGCGGAGTAGATCCGAGGGAGTGGCTGGAAAACATGCTTTCCGAAGCGGCCTGGCACGGTAGATATCGTGTGCCCAGGGTGTTTCCGCTGAGGAGAGACGAATGAGTCCGCGTACGCTCTTGCCAGATGCGCTCGACATGCACGGACGACCAGTACATGCCTGACCTCCTGACGATGCCGGACGCTCCGGCACAAAGAAGAGTAGTAAGTACTCACCACACGGCACAGCCTATGCCCTCGTAGATGCAGCCACACGCACTCTTTACCATCTTCGCGACGACGGCACGATCGAAATAAGACGAATCGAGGCCAGCCACGTTGTCAGTCGCCGTGCGCTTGGCCACCCATACACCACGGTGGTGCTGCGGAAAGGCGCGGACATGCACGACCGCACCACATCCGTTCGTCTTGCGTGGTGTAAGGGAGGTACCTGCACGTGTAGATGTCGAAGCTGTGGAAGGGTGGACGGGCAGCGCCGACGGCTCATAAGGAGCGCGAGGGGATCCGGAAAGCGCAGAACTTGGTTGCTCCTCGCCTCCACAAAACAGCATGAAGCCCTGCTCCTCGTCGTCCGGGGTGGGGGTCCTCCGAGCGTCATCAAACTGGAAGGTAATGCTGCTACTGCTGGGCTCCGTCCTGCTTTCCTCTGGGCTGATATTTGTATTCCACATTCTCCATTCTCCCCCTGTATACTCTTCGTCTCCGGACGGGTCTGCGAGTACCCATGGAGGAGTCGGCGCTCGCGGGGGTGGGAGGATGGTGATAGGGCGGAAAGTGGTGCTCGCTGGAGGGGGGTTGGGAGCAGGTGGGGGGTTGACTACGACTGACGACACCGGTCGGGTCGCATGGTCGAGTCGCATGGCGCCGCGTCTACGAAGACGAGAGGCCTCGCCGGTGCGGACGAGGTCGGAGAGGACGATGGAATCGTCGGCATCGGTGGGCTGGGGGGCGAGGCTGGAGCGGCGGCGGGGGTCAGGCGGGGGGCGAGTGACGAGCTCTGAATGGCGACGGTAGACCTGAGGCATGTCGGGCAGGCAGAGGTGATGGTGCGGAGGAAGGGACGAAGACCCCTGCGTGGAGAGCGTGAGGCCGTCGTCCTCGCAGCCGTGCGCGCTTACGTCAGCCCGCAAAGCTCGGATCCGTCGCTCGTGGGCGCCTCTTTGGAGCAACTCTTCCGCTCGCCATTATTATTCAACGTCCTGCGCAACGCGACGATTGCTCATGGATCGCACTTGCGAAGACACAATTGATGTGCGCTGAAAAAGAAAGAAAAAAGTAAGCTAGATTTAATACATCGCAAATCGCACCGATAAGTCGCCCTGGGCCAGGGTAGATTTTGAGATGACGAGTATCGCTGGAGGAAAAGAAAAAGGCAGGTGAGAGGAAGAGGGAAAGACGAGAAGGCCGAGGGTCGGAATGAGCTGGCTTCATATACTGACCTGTGGGGCACCAGGAACCAATAAGGAGAAACGACAAAGAAGAGCAACGGCTGGGAACTCATCGCAGAGAAAAATGTCCTGTCTCTCGGCTACCGAAGCGAGAGACGACAGTCGCCATGCAATCCAAAACTCATCTCAAGGCTTCTTCAACCCAACAGGCAAGTCTCTGAGGCAGTTACACACGATCCGCTATTCACACATATCTGCACTACTCAGTGCAAACTATCTCTGGACCAGTTAGACGAATATAACATGCTCATGGATGGCAATGTAGATCAATATCCACAACGGCCGTCTTCCCTCGATGGGTGAGTTTACCCGTTTTTCCTGCGGTGGCTATATGCGCTTCTTCGCCGGGATTACGACTGGGCCTCCCAGGCAGGACCTCAAAAGACAATGTGGTCTTCTGGCCGGCAGGCTCGATAATATATGTCTCACGAGGCTGGATGGAGATGTCCAAATGCTCAGACGCCGCAAACTCCCCAGATTTTACGATTCAGTGCAGAGCGGCGGTTGTCGCCGACTTCGACATGCCATGTCCTTTCCTCTGTCTGCTTCTCTAAACCCAGGGTGCCTATCACATCTCAGACAGCTCTCGGCCAGGTGTCAAGTATTATGTTCCCGAGGACTACGCCGCTGCCACTATTCAATGCTCACGACGTCCAGCGGTACAAAATCCCAGGTCCTCCACCACGCCTGCGAACTAGGAGAGCTAGCCGAACCTTGTCCAAGTGATTGAATTAGTATATCGAAGCGAATGTCTGCGCGTCGTTTTTCTCATCTGCGACTACACGATGGCGTCCGTCGCTCGGCGAGGGATACATGTGCCAAGCCTTTCAAGCATCACTTTCGGCTGGAACCCGTCCTGTCAATCGTTTGCGGATAAGGCTCATCGTGGATTCTACGCGACGCGGCGAGATACAGGTGTTTGGGATTCACGTGCGTAGAAATGCACAAGACTACAAGTTCTACACGAATAAAACCAATTTGTGATATTCCAACCGTCAATAAGGAACGCCTCCTATGCTACTTACCGCCAGTGCCATGAGATCATCTCAGCTTGGTCTCCTCACCCCGCGCCAGTAAAATTTGTACCCTCGTCAAATTTTTCCATGTCCTATGCTGTGGATAGAGGCTGCTTCGAGAGGTGGTACCTGATGAACATGAATATCACAACTGGAAATCTTTCATTCAATGTCACTCTCCATCTCTGTCGTCATCGGTGGAATCGTCAGGTTCACCTCAGATGTGACCGTCAACATCTTCATGATTGAGCTATGGTTGTTCTGTCCAGCCCTCGCGGCGCTCCCGGAACGCATTTGGATATAGACACATCTTAGGACCGCATGCGCCTCGTCGCATGGTCCACCCGCGTTTGCGACTCGTCTTCTGTTCCGCTGTCGTCTCGATCCGGATCTATGTCATCGAAAGAGGAATCTTTCACCCTGTCCGTCGTTGTATTTGTTTGCGAGGCGCAGAAGAGTGTCGACGTCAGCGAGCCACCCATAGTGCATCGCAGGCGGACGCAAGGAGCAGCAGCCAGAAATATGACAAGAACACCAGGGAGGGCGAGGAGTGCTTCATATTTGGAATTGCAATCAAATTGTTACCGTAAGCGGATGAGCTGGCTTCGTTTACATATGGCGGCAGTGTTGCTTACCGCGGCTATAGGAATTAGGATCAGCGGGTTGGACGGAGTAGTCATCACGAGTGGCGAGCCGCCGTTGGTGCTAGGTATTTGGCAACAGAGCTATGTCGTATGGCCAGAGAATATAATCGCGAGTTCAGCCACTTCCTTAGCTGAAGCTGAGAACGGAATCCGGTCCAGCCACAGCTTGGAAGGTTCCGAGACGGATGCAAAGGATGATCCGGGGAGGTTCCTCCGCACCTGTAGCAACGAGGTTGACCTAAGCACTGAATCAGCAAAAATACCAGAAATTTTCATGTACGATGTATGTACCAAAGTCCAGAATATCATTCTAGACACAGTAGGAGATCTCAAGTCGAACGGGGTATCGAACGGCATTTACGCTCTTTTAAATACGAAACGCTCTTGCACGCACAAGAATATATTACAAACCCTCCGTCCGATCAATATGATACATGCATGCCTAAATGCTCGTGTACAACAGTGGGGAGCGGGAACGGGGATGAGATGCGAACCCACAAGGATGGTGATGCCGAAAGAGACTAGGAAACGAACAAGAATCATACAACAGAATGAAAAGAAGACGAGGCGACCGCAAATGTGTCATGAAGTGCCTCGCAGCACAATGTCACCAAAAATCACAATTACTGAGAACGCCGACCGACGTTCATCTGACACCGCTCGCCTACATCTCCGGCGTGCGGCGGCCCGTGCTCGCCCAGCTCTCCGTCTCAGTGTCGCTCCCATATAAAAATTCCACATCGGACGTTAGCACGCGGCGCCCGACCTGCTCCGGGCTGAAGATTTCCGACCGCAACGACAGCACGTCCTCGTCCGTATCCATGTCCGACAGCATATCAAGCTCGGATTCCTCCTCCTCGAGGTGCAGTGCGGACGACGGTGCGTCCGAGCGCGCGCTGAAGGTCGGGCTGCGTGCCACGATCGAGTAGTTGTCGGAGAATGGTGACTGTATGCGCGACGTTGGGAAAGAACGCACGTCGCCCAATGGCGTGCGCTCAACCGCGATACTGCCGGAGCCCATGAGTGCGGTGTTGTACATCGCAGGGACGTCCGGCGATGAAGCGCGGGAGGACGGAGAGGAGTGCGTCAATTTAGGATGAGCCAGGCTAGGCGTCGTGGCACGCGCTGATACAGCAGAGGGAGACAGTGGGGTGGGCCGCCGTGGGGAGTATACGTAAGTTGAGCTCGTGGACGATGCTCCGGGGCGCTCTGGTGATGGAGCGGCTGCGGCTGAGGGGCGATATGGGGGCGGCAGTTCTGCGGTTGGGGGACTGCCTGACGGTAGAGGTTCGTGGGTCGGCGAGCGCGGGGACGAGGATATGGAGGAGTCGGAGAGCGCACGAGTCGGTGTTATTGGCGTAAAGGGAATGAAGAGATTGGACTGAAAATGCAGGAAAAAGTCAACTCAGACCCCCTGATGGCGTGCACAAGTATCATACCTCCTCCATGACTGCCGCCGTTGGCCTAAGCCGAAGACCACCAGATGTCTGCCCATCGCTCCTCCCGGTCTGCTGATGCACGGAAAACTGGTTCAGCTCGACAGATAAATCGTCCGATGGGGTCGCAGGCCTGTGATCGCCAGTAGGATTGGCGGATCTTCGAGGCCTATTCTCGTTGCCGCCTTCATTTACGGGCGAGGCGAGGGTAGGGCCATGCCGCTGCTGCCTCTGTCGTCTGCGTCGCTCGACAAACGATTCCGCCCAAACCTCGATCCTCGGTGCGATATGAGGCTCATACACAAACTGTCGGATAATCGTCAGAGCCGGATAACCTACGGCGAGGATGAGGATATACCTCCTTGAAAGCAAAGACAGCAGCGATGACGCTCACCGCGCCGACGATATAGATGGCGGCGGGAGCAGGCATCGCGTCAAAAGCAAGACTGGTGGATGGGATGAAGGAGGGGAATAAGAATCTCTCACTGCTCCGGCTCAGCTCAAGTACGCACAGGAGGCGCACGCATGCCGAACTCGATCATATTTTCACGTGCCGCCCGGAACAACACTGCGCTGGAATTGTCAATCTTGACCAGATAATGCTCAGCAAGTCCTGCTATTTACGCGTGAGCAACTAGTACGAAACATCTACTAAGCATTGTAATGTTACTGTTCCGCGAAAACGAGTATTTAGAATGATTACATTGCTATACCGATGGATAATGCAGAATTGAGGAGATAGTCCATGCAATGAGATCGTAATATGGCAGTTCGTCGAAATGTCCGCGAGAGTATAGTCCACAACGTCAGTCCATGAGTCACGTAAAGACCGGAAACCAAGAGAAAAATCATGCGAGTCCGCGGCTGTATCTACGACTGAGAGAGAATCTGGTCAATTGAATCGTTCAAGAACTGCTTCCTGCTCGAGAGATCCGCCTTGGGGAATCGGGTCTGTATCGCTTCCCTAGCCGTCCTACGAAACTGTCAGAACCACTGAAAACGATTCATATGTTAAGTGACTTACTTCTTCGTCACAGCCATGAGGTCTTGAGTACTCAGATAATTCCGAAGCGCGTTGACAAGATCCTCGTTACTCGGGTCTGGATTCATGCTCGGCCCAGCAAACGGATTCACTGATGTCGCAAGGGAGAAGGTTGACATTGGCCGTTGCATCATCGGCGGCGCAAATCCGGCCTGCGACCCGCTGGCTTCACCGTCTCCCCCGAACATGTTCAGATTAGTCATGATCGTGTTGCGAGGGGCATTGGGCATCATGCCATACATGCTCGCCGTCTGCTGGTACGCCATCGGTCCAGGCATCGTCATGTGAGCGTAGTCAGACCCTATCACAGACCCGGGGCCGCCAGTAGGCATGAATGGTAAGTGAGGCAGGTTGTACTGCGACATGATCGGCTGTCCTCCATATTGAGAGAGATTTGTTTGGGATCCTCTGCCGCGCAGATTTGAGTTTGAGCTTTGATGCCCCAGCGGATTGCCGTCCCTATAATAGTCGCCAGCTTGTGATGCAGGATGGAAACTTGGGGATTGCGATCGCGAAGGAACTTGAGACCTGACAATTTGCGATCGTGGTTTGCTGTCATAACCAGTATCCTCAGAACGGTGTGAACCGGTCTCCCATGCTTCAGCCTCATATTCTGAACGACACCGTCAGAGCGAGATTACAGACAAAGAATAGTTACATACCACTAAATTTCTTCAGCGGGATCATAGAGTCATCAAACTTCTCGTCGTCGTTCATGATAACTTTCTTGTTATTGCCTTCGCCAACGACTAAGCGAGTGTTACCCCAGCTGAAGTCATCCATGCACCAGAATGAATAGATGGGCAGGAAAAAGCTGTACACCGGATATCTATACCGAAAAATTGTCATAAAAACCCGCGAACGAGCTCCAAAGGAGAGGAACGCACGAGAGGATGTACACGACCATCCATCCAATCAACATGAATTCTCGTTTGATCAAGAAGATGATGGCCTGGTGCGATATGAGATCCGGTTTGGCGCAATATAATCAGCCAGCATACCTGAAGTCCATACACAACAGCTATCATGATAATTGAGATCAGAGGGAAGGCAGCTTTGCCCGTTGCGACAGTGATGATCAGATAGAACAACTGTGCGTCACCGTTAGATGCGATACATAGGGACGAAATCTCGACGTACGTAGACCACGGTGGCAGGCAGAATCTGTAACCCAAGATCAGCAGACAAGCTTCAATGTAAAGATGGATAGCACATACCAAGGTTCCCAAAAGGTCAATGAAGATGAAGAATCGCATCGAGAAGCAGCAGAAACCCATCAGCTCCGGCAAAAACGCAAGCTCACACAGATTGTGCACTGTTGAGTTGATCCACCGACGTCGCTGAGAGAACAGAACGCGCCAGGATTCAGGCGCAATTGTGCGCGCTACGGCGGTAGGCGTAAACTTGGTCCTGTACGTAGGGAAGTGCTTGAGCAAGAGGGTCGTCAAGAATCGATCTTCGCCGAGCGAGAACAAGTTCTTCTTGTGTAGAGTGTCGACGTTGGGATCCGAATACTCCTCAATGACTCGATTTGAAATGATGATAGGGCGACCCTTGTCTGCAGTGCGAATGCGATACATCGAGAAACAACCTGGAAGACAAGAAACTGATCCAAACAAACTCTCGAATGCCTTGGCCATGTGATGAGACATGTAGTATTCATATACCTGGAACGAGAGTGAGTTAAGAACGAGTGCATCTATGACGAATGTACCTGGATCATCGTCCACCACGATCCCTCCTCATTATCCAGTTTCGTCTCACCACATATTCCGATGATACTAGAATCGTCGGCGGCGGCGGCGACCAATCGGTTCAACGAGCCGGGAGTGACAGCCTGTAAACCAAATGAGAACTTTCACGTAGAAGTTAAAGCTATGTGACTTACAGTATCGGCATCAACAGTGAAAATGTACTCATAGAACGCGGGGTCAATACCAATGACGTTTCGCATTTGATGATATATTTCCAGCTCCAGCGGGCTCATCGGCGAATCGAAGTGGACCCGATTCAGATACTGCATGACCAGGATTTGACTATCTCGTTTTCCACGGTTACCAGGCTTCGTGCGTTCAGTGGGCTTGCCGACCTTTACAACGACAATATACCTAAGGCAATCTCGTAAGCACTCGATCAATAGATGAGCAAATTCGACGCACGGAACAACATGTCCTTGATACTCGTACAAGCCCGAGTATACTTTCCCGTAATTCAGCGCCTTTGAACCCTCACCAACAGACTTGAATAACAGCGGCTCCGGATCGAGCTTGGGATCGATACCAAGAATGTCGAGGACGATACGAGGCGTCGTGCGATCGTTACCGGTACCTATGATGTTGCCGTCGCAGATGATAAACATTAGCTTCCGTTTGTCGTCATAGTCGAGGGCCGCCAGCGAATCGAGAGTACGTCGGAGAGATTCCTCGCCTTCCGTATAACAGGGAACTTGGCATAGGACGAACTTGTCCAGCATTTCGGGAGTGCCTGACGGCGCCAGCTGTAATGCAGCCAAAACTACACGGGCGGTGATCAGGAATGTGAACGGACGGATTGAAATCATCTCACTCACATTTCAAGCCCATCGAAGACATGATGATACACGAGAAAACCAGGAGCATTATATTCTGTACCTGGCAGCGAGGAGTGTCGCGGAAATCAACTTCGCCCCAATAGAACAGGTTCTTGATACAGTTGACGTTATCATTGCGATACGTCTCGTTCATAGTT
The DNA here is from genome assembly GCF_000313525.1 of Fibroporia radiculosa. NCBI lineage: Eukaryota > Fungi > Basidiomycota > Agaricomycetes > Polyporales > Fibroporiaceae > Fibroporia > Fibroporia radiculosa. The sequence goes on along the minus strand of NW_012133283.1, from coordinate 35,972 downwards.
GCCAATACACCCTCAATCTCGCCCGAAATATCTTGACCAGGTTGTTGATTCCATAACGCAACGAGATTGGAATCGAGGAAATTGTACGGCGCTTCGCCGTCCTCAGTGTCGAGAGTGTTCACATATGAAGATAGATCGTATACTTGAGAATCCCATATAGCCCATATACTGCAACCAGATTTGAGTAGCGGTAGGTACACGTGGGACTGATACATACCGTTGCGTGTCTGTTGGATTTGGACCTCCGCCGTTACCACCGCCAGCACCCTGAGTGGCGATATCCGACTTCGAGTAAACTAACGCGCCCTTGGTATACTGACGGATCTTGGGCAGGAACGTCGCCGTGTACCAATCAGTCTGACGGAGCGCAGTTTGCGTGTTCGGCTGCAAAATTCCAGAGGTATGCATGGCCGTTGGTACCAAGTCCGAAAAGTTTTGAGGGGCGGCAATTTTGATATTGGCATCAGTAACGAGACCCGGACAAGCGAGAGTGAGAGGCGGGGGGAAATAGTACGTCAAGTCTTGGCCCGCAAGCAACTGCAGAGTCGATTCGCCATTGCTGGGTTCAGCCGAAATGTCGCTGTGGTCCCCCTGAATGAAGCTGGAAACATCATAGACAACGCCTTGGATGCCAACATAAAAGTCATTGGTGCCAGTATTATCAGCCAGCTCGTCAATATTCCATACTTTGTTGTAGTCCGGGCAGAGGAGAAGTCCAAAAACGATGATGTAAAAAAGAATGATGCCGTTGAAAAGAATGATGAGTGAAAAAATGGTGACCTTTTCCCGCCACGCGAGCCGAACATCTGGCCGCTTCATGCGTCCTATGCTGTGCAGAAGGAACGAAGGGATCCAGAACGTCATCGTCCAGACTATCACCAGCCAATAACGACGAGCTCGACTTGTGGGAACTTCTTCAACGGCGTTGGGTGCCTCCTTGACGATCATGCCGCCAGCTTCCTTGCCGCCGTCCAAGGTCGGGGGACCTCCATAGCCATCAGCTTTCTTGTCCCATTCAGAATCCCATACCTCCGCATCTGCATCACCATATCCTGGTGCATCACGAAGTTGAGGGGTAGACAGGCCGCCCTGGCCGTAGCTAGCATTCATGTTCGGATCGCGGTATTGCGTCCCATTGGTCCCTGTCCGAGTGAGCAGGAGATTATCGTCGCTACCCCCCGCACCGTAATACGCGCTAGGGGTCGCAAAGGCAGGTTCCGGCTGCGTATATTCCGTCGCGTCGTCAGGCAGAACGCTCTCATCATCATCACCACCCTCTCTAGATCCCTTCCTAAGATCCTTCTCGGTGGCTCGGAGTACGTCTTCGACCATTTTCCAAGTAGCGTATGTGAGCCATATCGAACGGTGCCCGACAACATAGTCGACACCCTCCTGCCAGCCGTTTGCCTGCGCGCATTGGCGTATCCGCTCCGCCTCAGATCCCCGCATCGTAGGCACATACCGGTCGCAGAAGGCAGATTGGCCAAAGTCAACCAGGAAGTCAGACTTCCTCCGCGCAACAAGATCAGGAAGGAGGAGCGCTCGAATTTGGGCCTTAACTCTTCGCTTGTCAAATGAGTTCGAAGAGCTGGAATCGTTTGGACGAATGCAGGAAACAGTCCAGAGCCGCGTCCTGTCGAGGTTAGCCATGATCTCGGAGAGGTTGAAATTGATTTGAGTAGTTATGGGATAGACTTTCGACGCGTCCAAGCGAGCATGTTCCTCGACATCAGACGGCAATGAGCCATCACTCGACAAGATGGGTGTTGGTTGGCGCAACGGGCGAGAAGATACCTGAGCCTGAACGATGATGGTCTCGTCCTTCGTGTGTCTCTCAGTCGCAAGACTGGGGCCGGACATCAGCTTGACGACGAATGGATCGGCCGAATTGCGCAGGAGTGTCACGAACGCGGAATCTAGGATATCGGAGTCTCTCTCAATGAAGGAATGGGCGTCGTACGAGCATGGACCGGAGAAGTGGTTGACCCCGAACACGAGCGATTCCGTAGAAGCCGGCGGACTTGCGATGAACGATGCATGGGATCCAAACTTCGCGACGAGGTCCTGCAACATCTCCTCATCCTTCTTCTCCCCGCTCTTACCCGACTTGAACGACGAGCATGCTTTGTTTATAACACCTAAAACCCCTCCAGGCTTTCGTTGAGCACGTTCGCTGAGCTGACTACCGCGAAGCAGCTCTACACATGCCGCATTATCCATGACCGTGATCGACGGCAGCGCGACACCATCACCCGTAAGCTGCCCGTTAAGCCCAACCGTATCCTCGAAAGCATTGCGAAGAACATATGAATGGACCAACTCGTCGGCGAAATTGATACAGAATTCGTCGAAACCAGCTTGACCGTGTGGCGACAACAGCGGGGCAGGACCACCAAAGTAAACAGACGCCGAACCAGGAGGGCCCTTGGTTTGAAAGCCAGGCTGATCCATGAGGACAACTTGCGTCGATGGCGGTGGCTCTTGGGGATTCGGAGCGATCCGATGGTTCGCGGTCTCTACAACGAAAGCGAATAAAATGGCGTATAGGTCACGCATGAGCGAATCCCGCTGCGCGGCACTTTGCTGGGCGTTAAGCATGACTGTGTAAAGCTCTTTACGGACGTAGCTTGTTTTATTCGTGAGCGTCTCGCTTAAGTCGTCGAGAGAAACGCCCAGTAGGCGTGCCACCTCGTCGAGAACGAGTGGGTTGGCGATAGAAGCCGAGACGTCGCGCGCATCCGATTCGGTGAACTGTACGTTGCTAAGCAGCAAAATCGCCACGAGTATGCTGTATATGGCTGATAGATGTTTGGGCTTAAAACCAAGGGTTTTCATCGCCGCCCGCAAATCGTCCATTGCCATAGCGTCGTCACTGAAGGGGCCGGCAGGGAGGCGATAACAACCAGACGACGCTAGCAAGGCATATTCTGAAGCATCTTCCAAATTGAAACGATCTTGTTCCTCAGGAGTCGCGCCAGCGAGGAACTGGTAGAAGACATGGAAACTTCTCTCCTCAAATGAGAGCCTACTCAGACGCGACTTGTCGAGCCCGTAGGTGAGGACTTTAGCCGCGTTGATACGTCCGCGATCGTTGAAATGCAATTCGAGATAGCGACCGTGTCGAGATGCGTTGGGGCTAATGAGTGTCTTTGCGTTTCCGAATGAATCGAGAAGCGGTGTAATTGCTTTGATTTGTTCTGCGAGGCGAACCTCCTTCTTCGAACGGGAAGACAGACGTAAGAGTTGGTTTGTCACTAACTGCGAACTGAAGGATTTCCCAGACGCCGTGATTCCCCTACGCATCTGGTCAGCCAGCATAGTTATCTCCCGAAATATGGAGCTCACCGAAAAACAATTGATTGTGACTCATTTTTCCTCCGCATGAGCAGGTAGACTCTCGCTGCGAGATCGAAGAGATGGGGTGACAGAGGCGGTGGGCCGCCCGGTAACGGTAAGCTCGTGTCCTTGTACGACCGGTCCTCATACTCTTTGGCACTGGCGTCGTTAGCATTTGCGAGGGACTTATAAGGGTTGACGACAACGAGGTTGGACGCCCCAATCCGGGCGTAGGGCAAGTCTGCGCGAAATCGTGCTTGAAGAACCGAGAGAATGGTGTCGTCTGAGGGATAGACGGTCGCCGATGTTGAGGAAGAGACCAGATCAGTCAGCTCTCCCGACTGTATCGCCACCGAGGGTTGGGCAGCCATGGCGGGAGTGAAGGAAAGAAAAGCGAGAGCGTTGTTGTCGCTCCGCACAGCGAGCACGCAGGCCGAGGTGGTGGTGAGAAATGAAGGTGTTACAGCGGCGTGTTGCCTCCGGCAGAAAGCCTGCACACTGTGATGTGACGGTAACGCAGGGTAACGCATAAAAGCGCCCAGACACAGTGGCTGGAGCCTCGCTAGAAGTTGGAAGCCTCCACCTCGACAAATCTAAGTTCAAACGCCTATCTTGCAGGCTTCTCGACACACTTATTACAAGATAAAGAAAGGTATGAAACCAAGCAATATTCTTCGACAGAGTTCGCTTGGCCTCGCTCTTCTGAAGGCTAGCGAACGAGCTTCCCGGTGCTCGGTGGGCATAATAAACGATTTGAGAATGCAGCCAATAAATAGATTCCTACAGTATAAACATCGTCTCTGCGATAGCGGCCGCACGCCAAGGTCTCCCAGCTCAGTACCCACCGAACCTCATCGAATGTGCAATCTCACGAGGCCTACAGACAGTCTCCGTGGTCAGCTAGTTCTCTGGAGGCTCTTCTGCCTCGGCTTCTATTCATGCAATCAACGTGAGACACCGTGACACCCTACAAATAGATCGGATGCCGACGAACCTGACGTGCCGTTTACCAATGGGTGTGCTGGAGACTGCGCGAGCTCCTCGTCTTCCCGCGCTACGGCCTCTTGCCATCCCTCCTCGAAAAGTTCCGGGCTGTCGGTAGGGTGGGCGATGGCTGTTGCCAGCTTTGGTTTCGCTTTGAGTTCCGTCTTCCACGCTTGCACTGCCTCGGGCACCTTGCTAGGTGCATATGTGCGAGCGAGCATGGCGGCTTCTGGCGCTCGGTGTGTTTTGATGAGGAGATCTACGCACGGCTTTGCGTCGCCGAGCTGAAGGAGGGAGGCAAACGCGAGGTTGTTTTGGCCCTTTTGCTCTATCCCGGTTGAAATGTGGTCAGAAATCACGTGTAAATATGCATCGTGTGCGACAGAAACTCACCAGCAGTTACCGCTAGCTTCGCTAGACCATCTCTGTCGCCAATGGATAGTAGGAGGAGCATAAGGGCGCTGGTGTCGCCCGCCTTTTCGTAACTCTCCCGCGCCAAATCAAATCGCCACACGGCGAGGGCGCGGTCTCCGATTGCTTTCCATTTGCTTTCGGCTTCAAGTTCCGGGACCGTCCGTGCGATTTCAACTGCTGCATCCAGATCATCTAACTGTAGAGATAAATCGAACTTGTGATCCGGGTCAGTGGTGACTTGCACTGCGAGTTCCTTGAGGCCTTGCAAAAAATATATCAGAACCGAAACGACACATAATTGTTAAACAGCATCACTCACCTCTTCCTTCCAAGAATGTGGCAACTTTATTTCGTTGCTCTTTGGGCACTGTGGGGAGAATCTCCGCGGCAGCCTCCATGTCACCACGCAAGACAGCAGTTTGATACTCCACGAGGCTGAGCGACAGCGCGTAGCTGTACGTATTCATGTCCTTGTCTGCAAGATAAACACGGTTGTGCGAAGGTATATAGCCTAGCAGATACAGAGGCCTATGGAACCGTCAGTAAGGATCCTAACGCGTCGAAATGTAAATGAATACATACATATCGAAAGGCGTAATTGTGTATGACTCCAATCCAACGAAATAATTCAACCGATTTGCTACTGTCGTATAGATGAAGCAGTCCCCTATCCACTTCGCCGTCTTCACGCTTCAGAAAATGTTAGGTATTTTAGGCAGGAAGCACGACTTGTACGTACTTGTCTGCAATCTCAGCCACGAGTTCGAACGCCTCCTCGACGCCCTCGTCGCCGATTTCAGCGCCCTCCTCCAGTTTTGCATTGTACGCCCCACGATCGAAACGGAGAATATAGAAAGATTCGTCTGTGGTGATCGCAACCAACGACCCGGTACCTGACCAGTACACCTGATTCATACGTTAGCGAACGTGAAGTAGCAAGGCAGCAGCTACAAACATTCTTCGCATCCGCCTCGATCCTGCGAACAACTTCACCCGTCTCCCAATCCCAAAAGAGTACAAATCCACTCCCTCGAGCGGCAAGTAGCGTCCCACCGTGTAGGCCGTCGATACTCCATGAACCAGCACCCTTCATACCGGCGCCGGCGCGCTCTCGGAAGTTTTTGTATACACGAATCTTCATCTTACCCTCCAAGATCGCGTAAGTGTTTGAGTCTCCTGCCCAGGCGAACGAATTTCCATTACCGAACGCTTTGTTCCGCCATGCGAGAGCAGTGTAAACAATATATTCGCCGTCGCCGACGACTGTGACGAAACGACCGTTCGGGGAGTGATTCAGTGATGTCGAATAAATTTCTGTCGTGCCCATTTCTTTGATCGAAAGCGGTATCCGATTACCTTCAGGGATAAGCTCGTCTTGGATTGTCTGCAAATTAGCCGATAGGACTTCGTTGTTGCGCGTATATATGAGTTTCCCTGATGGATCCATGCTGTATGTGGGTTCATCGCGCCCAAGCTGAACCCCAGTAAGGTCCTAACGAAGCCTATCAAGAGTAAAACATGCGTACCTTCACGACAACTACACCCTCATCGTATCCAACGGCGACCTCGTTGGAGCTTTTGTGCACGGCAACACACCATGCACGCTCAAGTGCATAGCTTAAAGTGTTCTCCAGTCGATATGTTCCGCTGTTCCAAAGCTTTACCGTCCCATCTTCGCCACCGCTAATGATTAATGGTAGATTCTGGTGGAAAGCGACAAAGAGCACGTTGTTGCTGTGACTTTCAAGTGTTTGCACGCAGCTCTTACTGAGATAGTCCCAGATCTTAACGGTTCGATCATCGCTTGCCGTGACCAGATATGGCCTGTCGGCACCAGGGTAAAAGTCAACGTAGTTGACGCCCTTCTCGTGGGCCTCTAGAGTGAAGTTTGGGGTGGGTGACCCCAATGACCACATCTTGACGGTCCGATCTAAACACGACGACGCAAACGTGTTCGGGTCCTTCGGATTCACGGCGATATTCATGATGTAATGCGTGTGCCCTTCATATGTCTTGGTGCGCGTTAGTCGTCAAGTGGACTCAAGAGGATCGTTCACGCACCTGCATACACCTCCATTGCTTGTCCCAATCCCACGCCCTGAGTGTCATATCATCACTACCCGTGAGCACCACGCTTGCCGTCGGATGTACCGTGAGGCATCTGATATAGTCTGGATGCGCCTCAAAAGCTACAACCTTTTCGTGGGTGTTGTAGTTGAAGACGCGGAGTTGAAAATCGTCAGAGCCAGCGACAAACCAATTCTTTCGGGCAATAAATTTGACGCAGCGTACGGGAACCTCGGATACCTCGAATGTCTTCACGATCGCGCCAGTTTCGTGGTTATAGATGTTGACCGTACCATTGTAAAGACCGGCAAGCAACCATGGCTCTGTTGGGTGGAAATCGACCCCTTTTACGCGATCTGACCGACTAAAGAGCTTTCTCTATAAGGCACTCGAGATGAATCGCGCATGGCGGGTATATATGCTTGGTCGACTCACATTGACGTCTAACAACATGTCGACCTACCGGCTCGGTTGTCGACAACGAGTGACGACAAATTTAGTGTCAGATCTAGGAAAGTAGTGGCCGGTGTGCGCGATGCTGAGTACTGCTGCCGAGCAATAACTCGAGTGATTCTGCAGGACACAGGACAAGTCGGAATACGTGGAAGGACACCGTGGGAAAACAAGTCTCTTCCAGCTCTAGGTCCTGGAGCTCTCTGCCGCTGCTTAATATTCCACGTTATTTACCAACTACCCACTATGTACTGCCGCCGCAGCCTCGAACTACTGAAGTACTGAAGCCTTGGTGAAAGGTGGCCAACATCGTCTTTGATCTGTGTGTGCGGACGCAGCAACTTCCAAGATCGAGTTCTATCCTCCTGCGAGGTGTCCTCTCAGTGTCAACACATGGGCATTGCATATCGCCCGTCGCCCTCTGGGGCAGCGCGAGCAGCATGATCATTGACAGATGCCGTAGCGCCTTTCATTTCCGAATGACTGAAGGACACATCTGGGCTGCGACCCGCTGCATCACATTGTGAACGTGGCCGTCGCGTTGCTCGATTGCTGTGCGAGACATACATGCCGGAGATTGGGCATGAACAAATGTAAGTTTCCATGTTGGCTACATCTGGTTTACCATGTCGTGTGACTTCAGACATCGCTCGACATGATAGCTTTGAGCTGGTCCACAAGCTTTCAAGCAGATATGAAGCGTATCCTCGTGATCCAGCGGACGAAGTGATTCGAAGATCTGCTCTGTCTCCTGCTGACCACGTGTAGTACATGCTCCCGGCCCCGATACGCTGTCGTTTGAGAGTGATCTGGAGCCCATATCGCTTCTTGCCTGTATTGCTTGGAGCGTGTTGGTCTGCTGTCTACCTCGATGCAACCTTCAGGCGACCTCCAATATATATACCTCCTACTGCGATGTCTCTTCTCAATCAGCGGCTTCCTTCACTTTACCCTCTTTTTTCAGCGATCATATCGTCTCACCCGCTCGACGCTGCCCAAACATGTCTACTCCCCCGGGTTCGCAATCGGACGGCTTGTCCACTACCCCTCCGGAAGGGAGGACTTCCTCGCCTGGCAGGTCACTTCGGTCGCGCATGGGCACGGCGGTACGGCGTGCCTCTACCCTTAATTTCCCTCGACCGAACGCTCTTCGCTCATCGTCATCGAAGAATTCTCTCAAGGTGGACGCGCAGACGTCCCCTCCTGCAGAATCCGGGGTACCAAGTCCGGTTGCCGAGTCGCCTGCACGCGAGGCAGAAGCTACAGAGGCTCCCATGACACACGGTCCCTCGCCCTTGTCGCAGACGACCGTTGCTCCGGCTAATCCCACTACCCAATCGAGCCCAGCTCCTGTACCGGCAGCTGTCCTCAGCGGAATACAGATGACGACGAGTCCTGAAGCTCAGGCTTTACCACTGCAAACCCCCGAGACGCAGGTTCTATCATTACAACGCTCTTCCTCGCCTGATTCTTTCTCTGAGCCACCTGCACCGGCTGCACCGGCCCCCGCTCCAACATCTCCACCAGAAGCGAAACCTGTAGTGCAATCTTCTGCAGAAGGTACAGTGAAGTCAGAGAGTGCAGCCTCTGTACCCAACGTGCCTACCGCTCCCGCTCCTCCATCTGCACCGGCTACACCTCCTCAGGAAGCTCCACCACCAGCTATATCTTCTCCGAGTCAAGAAGCACTTAGGGGCAAGACTGCTTCTCGCGACGACTTTGCGTGGAATGATGAAAATGCTATAGCCCCGAATTGGTCGAAATCTCCCCTACAGAAGGCTTCGTCCGAGAGTTTTGGGCCTCCGCATGACGTGATCGCTGAGGCTTCATATGGCTCTACCGAGCCCATCGCTTCACGAGCTACTGATGCTGAAGCGTTTGCATGGCGGAGAGACCTCAGTGTATCGCCGAAACAGTCTTCGAGCACCCTCGGTGGCCGCTCTTCTATACAACAGCCTGAAGCACAACAAATTCCACGAGGAGGACGGATGTCGACGAGGGACAGCGGGTCCTCCTTGGCCTCGTCTTATGGTCGAGTTCTGATATCAAGTACTGCAAGGAATATCAACATATCTATGGATCCTAATGACGCGGACGCTCGACGGGGGCGCAGTCCTGGACGCAATTATCGGTGAGCTATGTGTTCACTGCTTCACACACTGGTGTTCATCTTCGCATCAAATAGCATATCGCTCGATGAGTCCTATTCGGACCCTTTTGCTGATCCGCCTGGACATGCACAATCGCAGATGTCGAGGAGAGCTCTCTCGCCTATTCAGAGTGTTGATATCTCGGCGTAAGTCCTTCCGGTCCTCATAAGCCTTATGACTCGTAAACTTGTGCTGCAGTCCCGAACAACGAGCTCCAATGAGCTTCCCGCTCCCCCCTCAGAACGATGTGATCGCCTCGAGGTATGCAACGGCTCTTGCATGTCAGGGAATAATCGCTGACACTACTGTAGGACTGCCCGTGGTGCACCTTCAGGATACAGTCTCGATGAGAGGTCAGCAACTATTGACCAGAGAGAGATCCCACGTGAAACTGAGTGAGCGGACTTTTGGATACTGAAAGAGTTAATATGCTAATCGCGAAATAGTGAGAGATTACCCTTGCTCGCGCGATCCGCGAATGGCGGCATAACCGAGAACGGAAAATATGCTGCTAGTGAGGACATCTCCGCGACAGTCACCATTCCGTTCCCCGTATCCCAGACTCTAGATGAGCCCGCGGCTTCTCATGCAATAGAACGATCGGGTTGGACAGAGCACGTCCTGCCTGATAGCACCTTCTACTATTCGCATGCCAGTATGCGCGTCGTAACTGACATCGACCTGCGGAACGCAAAGAAGCTGGCTGTTGTCACGGAGCACCTCAAGAAGCTGCCCGAGGGCCTTTCGGCGCAAGCACAGGGATGGGAGCTGTGGCTCAGAGAAACACCGAAAGGGAAACGTGGATTTAAATTGACGAGGAGTTGGATCAACCATAAAGCACACATCTTATCGCTTGACCTCCCTCCGACACTCGACGATGATAGTTTGGTGGACGACACTGCAGACGATGACCGTGAGTGTGTCCCGTTCGGGGTAATGTTTTACTGATCCCTACAATGACGTTTCCGTAGGGTTAGACATGGAATACCGTTATTGGGCATTCATGGAGGCTCATCCCGCACATACACCGCTGATGACTGAGAGTCGCGCAGAAGCCTTGAAGGCACTTTCGTGGTCATACACAGGTTTGCTGATCGTATTCTTGAATCAGCCACATATTTTAACAGGCGAATTCAGACTGCTTATTGCCGGTGTCACAAACCCAATATTCTCCTCCACCCTTCGCCACCCGAGAATGTCAAGAGCTCATGGCACTGCTTCGCTCTTATGACGGAAGTTCAGGTGCTAATGCAGTGGAGACGCGGGTTGTGGCTCGGGTCTTGCTGCGAGTTGGTACGCGTGCTGTTTGACCTCCACTTGCCGCGCCTGAGCCTGGTTCCAGCCCAATGGAGACAACACTACTACCGCCCGAACAAGCCTCTGCCCAAGGATGCGATCCTGGCTCGCAAGCCCGCGCGTCGCACGCCATTCTTCAGAGTCGTCTTCGACTTCCTAATTGCGTGTCTCTGCCTGGGCATCCCGTACCTGTTCTTGGAGCGCTCGCGGCCACAGCGGCTTGATGAAGAGAGCGGCATCCGCACTGCAGGGCCAATGCTCATGATCGGCGGATGTGCTTGTTTGGTTGTGAGTAGTTCTGCATTTATCAGGCGCCAACGTGTCGACGGTGCTCACGACGCTGCAAGGCCGCCATCATTTTGAGCGCCTCGGTCACGTTCATCTCTCTTCCTGGCGTGGACGAGATTTCCCGGCTGGCTGGCCTGCTTGCGGTCGTGTTCTCGGCTGCCAGCATGGTTACGTCAGTAATTGCGCTGTTCCGATACAAGGCAGACATGGGGCGCTCCGTGGTCTATGTTGGTGGCGAGGGACTGATGTTGTTGTCGGTAAGTCATGCTCTTGTTCTCCAATGGAAAAGTGAGCTATGTCTCATGCTCTGGTTGACCACGCAGAGGAAGAGTGTCATGATGTCACTTCCACTCGTCTTTTTGGCGTGGGCCATCGCAGCCTTCATCACGGGTATCACGTTTTTCTCGCTCCATGGTGCCACGGCGACCCACGGCGGTTTCGCGTCGTACTCGTTTGAAGACCATACACATCGGATGGCCTTCGTCACGATGGGAGGGATGGCTGCTATGTTAATTTTTACAGCATTACTGGCTCGTCGGTGATTCCGGGCTTCAGCCAGCAGTGACCCGGGAGATATTTATTATGTCTGCTTTAGTTTTTGGGATAATGAAGCATGGGTCACAGTGTACTATATAACATATGTAATCTCAAGGTTTCAGCTATGAACTTTATGTCTCAAGCTCCGACTTTCGTCGGGAGCATAGTTACTTAGTAAAATGATACCCCAAAGTGCTTCAATGAGGATTCTGACATAAATACGAAAGGTGTAGTGCGGATCAAGTAGCGCGTTGAAGCAAGTTTGGAAAAATGTCTTGTCTAATAGCTAGATGTCTACTAGTAGGTACAGTGAACGCAATGTGTGCGTGGTTGATATGTTTGGAATTGCTATAGCTACATCTGAGGGTAAAGTAGGGTGAATTATTCGACGGTGGGTTCTTGGATTTACGTTCTTTGATCGCCTTGAAGAGCAGTGCTTGGGTCTATGGTGCTGGAAACGCTTTCTTTGAACGAAACCCCCAAATCCACCTGACAATCCGCAACTTCATCGTCTCGTTAACTCTCGGTCCTAGACGGCAACGATGATACCCCAGAACAAATTGATGGCCTCGACTTGAGTCTCCCAGTCTGGCGTAACAAACCTTCAACGGGTGTATCCCCGTCATTCAGAAGGTCGGCTCAATCGTCAAATCGATTACCTCCTGGTCTGGGCTTTGAGCAGCTTGCCCTTCTAGGTGGTCCGCACCCTCATTTCTCCTTTGGACTTTTGTTGTATGGTTTGTTGTAGTGGCGCTTCCCGTCAGGCTTATTGCGCCATACCGGAAGACTGAGGCCAAGTGCTTCCGTAGATTCCGGTGTGTTGTCATCGCCATCCAGGACAGTGGTGTTTAGAAACAAGATGAACTTTCGGATCGTGAGGTGTATTTTTGGGTGTCACTCGAAGAGGGCATTTCCCGCGCCATAGAACAGAATATCGTGATATCTAAGGGGGTCGGTGTCAATGAGGTCCCCCTGATGTTGCGCCGTGTTGCCTACTAGGCCGTTATGGGGGACGATGAGTCAGCGAAGACGATAACGGTGAAGGGGGTGGTCGCGTCTCTTGATTGGGCATCTAGGGCTTCACCTTGTTTGGCAGTTGGGAGAGGGGGTTTCTCATGCGCTCCTGCCGGGGGTAAAAAGCAGGGAGCCATTTCATCTCCCGAATCTGAATGGGAAAGGAACGACCGTCCCAGAGCCTCGTTCGTGGATCATATCGCTTTTCGGCTCTGTGTCTTGGGGATGTTCGTCAGAATCAGCTCTAGCCGGTGCAGCTGAGGTCGGAGTCCGCAGTCGCCTCGAGGTGTGTACAGATGGAGAGGGCGAGCGTCCAGGATGGTCGATAAAGGCGGTGGTGGGCAGATGTTCTGGGGGGGAACATTGTCGCATTCGCGGTTCAGAAGGCTTATGTCTTCGACGCCGATGCGGCTTGCCTTGACCGACAGCTCAGACTGAGCATTGCCACACTGCTCGAATTTCCCATGGGTCTAGATTAGGCAAAAACGCGGTCACATGAGCAAACTCAACCCACTAATGGAACGCGAGGTCGCGACCGCGTCGCAATCGCAAATGACATACATGGAGAAATACGCTGAACGCGTGTCCGATCTCACAAGCCAGTTGTAATTTTGTAGGGGGCGTGGCAAAAGTGTACTTCTTTTCCCCAAGATGTGCGTAACCCGGCCACTAGTGGGTAGACCTTTAGTCACAATCCATCCAAGGCATACTGAATGCGACCCACAGTGATGGCCAGGGTGATCTTCTTGGAGGAGGTCCCTTCAAGGACACAGGAGTAGGCATCCTCGAGAGTGCTTTCAATCACTCTCTGAGATCCATACCCTATGTCCCGCAGGGGGACACCCAAGCCACATCCAGTAGAGAAGGAGACACACTCCCGGCACCTTTTTCCAGATGCCGAGAGTCTGACGAGAGGAGAGGCCAGCCCAAGTCTGACAGCGCTGAGGTCAACAGCGCCGTCG
>NW_012133283.1:0-22461 GCF_000313525.1 Fibroporia radiculosa | reverse complement strand
ACTCCCGGCACCTTTTTCCAGATGCCGAGAGTCTGACGAGAGGAGAGGCCGACCCGTGTCTGACAGCGCTGAGGTCAACAGCGCCGTCAAGCGAAGACCCCTTGGCCAAGGGGTACGCCTTGGGATGCAAGCTCATCGAGAGCTTGCAGAGCAAAGCCTAGGGCGACAGTCTAGTCGCACAGGGGGTATAAGCTTCAGACTAGCTGAAGGAAGAGAGAGAGAACATGGATGTGAAGAAGGGAAACTTCAGACTAGCTGAAGGTCAGGACGAAGAGAGGTAAAGGCTTTGGGTCACGTTTTTATACCCAGTCCTTGGACGGTGTGGCCGGGCGTCATCCGATTCAGACGAGTGCAATGAGGGCTCGACCGTCTCTATGTTAGCGGAGTTTGGCTAGGCCACTCAATACATTGGCTGTATCTGAAACGTACCAAAAGCCGACGGCGCACAGGCAAGCATAATTTGACAAAGGAAGCCAGTGAACATTGCGAGCGCCGAGTGCGCCTTCCGGGAGCCATGTCGGGTGTACTTAAGAGCTCAATAATCCTGATGATTCACAGCGAGCATACCGACAGGCAAAGACCATATATTAGCTGAATACATGTGCAGTGGTATTCCTAGGGAATAGGAATCTTGTGTCTTTATTGTGCGTAGAAGTCAGAGTGAACACTGATTGACTTCGCAGATGCACTGCCACGAACCGATCGACGCCGTAGGAGCACGCGAGCATGTAAAGTCAGCTCGAACGAAATCAGTCTCCGACAAGGCGAGGCTTGAAAATTCGGATTTTCCCTGTCGTCTTCGCAACGGCTTGCAGACGCATTGACCCATGGAAAATGAGCTGGGCAGCAACCGAGGCTCTGAGCCGTTGCCAACGTGGTGAGTGGCGAGAAATGGTGGAGGCACGTCAGAATGGGTTTCATTATGCCAACGAGAAAGCAAAAGATTCAAAGATACGAGACTGTCAGCTTAGATAAATCATACAAGAAAAGGGAAATCCAGATAGGTCGCGCGGAATGTGCAAGGGACACAAGAAAGTCAGGGAGCACGCGAGAAAATAGACGTCGTCAGTGACAGTGCTGGCAAGCAACGTCAGATTCGAAATGCCAGCGCCTCGGAAACAAGCGCCATGATACACGTGATCACGATGTAGTAACTACTATTACTAAGTTAGTAAGTACGATGACTTAGTTACTTTGTAACAAACACCGTGTCCTCCCAATGTCATCTCATTCATCCCTTCCAACAATTACAAGATGTCTATGCAACTTGACCTTTTACCTGGAGATGGTTTTTCTGATGCAGTCCGTACTACATTGAAACCAACCATCGAATGAATACTGCAATGATGGGTGTGAATAAAGTCCAGTATGACGATACGGTCGCATGGCCGGTATTGGCAACAATATGGCACAACGCGGCGGGAAGGCCAAAGAAGACTATGCAAATGTAAGAGAGTGTTTATCCGCGTGCAAAGATGAGTATTCCAGATAAATTCTGCCCGAAGCCTTACGGACGGAAGATTTCTCGACCATATTGAGGTTAAGTATGTGATATACTCTATCGCTTTCATCGTACTAATATTTTTACGATACTCAGAGATGCTGCGCTTAGTACAGGTGAGGCCAGTCAATGTCCTGTTGCCGAGCGGATATAAGTAGAGCACAAAATGAGCTGACTCGGACCTGCGTATCTCAAACTACCTCTCTTTGTTAATCTATCTGCCTTCATAGAAGCGGGTTGGCACGCATTACGTCTCTCCGATTTCAACCATCTGATATCTTATTTACACATCAATCATTTAGGCAGCACGGTTACCGCCATACAGGGGTCAACTCTATGAATACGTCTATGCATCTATTAACAAGTACTGGAGAGAGTCACTATCCACTAAGGTTGTGCCGTTCGTTCACAGTTCTGGAAAGGGAAAGTCGCGCATGGCAGGTGAATTAGCGAAACTGGTGTTCACGCGCCATTTAATCTCCGTGATAGTGCAGAGTCTCAAGGTTCGTGTATTTCACAGAGGGATTGCGCTTGCGATGATAGTCATATTGCAGAACTTGCTTACTCTCCCCCTGACGATGAGGTGCGGGAACACTACATGACATCTCGTCCAAGGGACTCCATGGAGGCCCTATATGTACTATTTTGACTGGTTCGAGCGTGTCTTTTCCGCGACGAGGCGTGTTTTGTCAGAGCTATCGCCGGAGAACGCGTATGCCGATCTGGCTTGACACTGACGGTTGCATCTATTGACCGGTTCGCCTGATGAAACACAGCAGTTTCGACTGTACGAGTCTACGACGAGATGTGATCAGGTATGTACGTCTGCCGCAATGAGCTTCAGGCGAAAATTAACCGTACAAATGATCCGGGAATGTACAGCAGTCTATTATATCCCTAGATGCTTCCTGGAATGAATGCCATGAGGAACTCGTGACGCTGGTCGATGCAATCAACGGCCTTGTTCAGCATGAAGCGGACACAGCATGCAGGGACGTCAATCATGCTGTATTTCCACGAGGCCCATGTGCTTGCCAATGAAAGTGCTCCTACCACCGAAAACGTTGTACGACGTCCTCTGCTCAAGCCCGTAAATTTTTGAAGTTCTGCCTATCTCCGCCATCTTCCTGTCTTCAAAGTTGGACGCTAAGCGCCTCACACCGAGCCAGCCCATGTCCCAGTCCTCTCGTTCCCTGCAAAACTATTTTTTATTTCAACCACCGATCATTGAAGTCCCATTTGATTGTTCTGATCGGCTCCCCCTCAAGGTGGCCAGCTCACTCTTGGTGAGCTGAGTACTGTAGAGTTCATCGTTCAGGTTGGACGGCCGATGCGAGTGTGTTTGCTCATCATGTGTAGCTGGATTTGACCCTGCTAGCAGATATTGGGCCATGCTCAAGGGCACGGACGCACTGTCAGAAGAAGACAGAACTGCGGCTGCTTGGACTCTAATCGGGTTTGCACAAAGGAAGCTGATCTACCGTTACAGACTCCAGGTCGAACTGACCAGAATCCAGAGATTGGCGATCGCTGATGACAGGCTGATGTTCACGTACTCGGCTCGCCGAGAAGCGGGACGAGATCTGGAGGATGAATTGGTGGCCAGCCACATGCGTATGGCGTACTCAATGCAGCGAAACTGCGAGTATATGCGTTCGGGATACCCTTCCGAGCCCCACTTGGCTGAAGCAGCGGCTCAACAGCTGGCCATATCTAGAAAAGGATTCGGGTATCCACTTACTGGAATTCTCCGCGATAATCTTGATGGAGGGCTCATTGATCTTAGAGAGCGTGGAGAAGTGGTCTGGCGGGCGCTGCTCACGATGGCGTACGACTCGGCTGCCGAATCGGAACAACCGAATGTCCCGCCTATAACTACAGCGCAGGCTGCTCGGTTAACGGATTTATGAGACATATGTTCAGAGAGAAATACGCGGAAGAGATCCTGGAAATGGCACCTTGTCATGTCGAAGAGAGTCAGCCATTCCGGGAAGCGTTCAAGGATGGTTGGATCTGATTCACACACTTTGCGCAACACGGCGGAAGCGATACTGTATGCGTTCATGCAGGGATTGGCGTTCATCCGCCGTGACGGGAAAGCTTTAATCGACTGTCTGATGCCCATGCTTCGGGGAGAAGACCTGAAGGAAAGCGCGATGACGGCGATTGTTGTGCGATTCAAGCGACGGGTCAAGGCGGGAACGAGGGCCAGCTACTCCATAAGCTGAAGTTCTTCCCGCAAGACGAGATTGTGCGACCTGTCATCACGTTGGTGATGGAGCTTGGTGTGCAAAACTCGGCAGGTAGGTCGTCTACGAAGAAGGGAGCTGCAACCCGGCGAGAAAGTAGCCCGACTCGCAAGCGGCGCAAGAGGATCCGGGGACACTCGCTGGGAAGGTGCATCGGCCACAGGCGAGAAGACATCCGCAGTCACGTACAGTATCTTCGCCTATTCATGCTCAAAAACAGTCTACAGTGTCATCACTTAGGATGAGCGGAAGACGTATGTGTTGCTTCTCGCTCATGGAGATCTTCTCGCAGAACATGGTCGTCAGATTCAAGACATGCTGAGTGCTGGAACAGTCGCGCGCAGACGGTAGAGAGTGGGAAGAGATAATGATGATGGTCCGTAGCTACGTGTACATTGTGTATATACATATCTGTGTGGATTCCACTTGGGCCCCTGCTCTCGCGCTTTGTCTCCTTCGACGGCCTGTGGCTAAGCCACGCCGAGGCGACGGCTATAGCTGCGGTCGGTACCCTACGCCCGATATTCCAACACTGAGTGCGGTGATGATGATGAAGCCGGTGTGGGCATCAAACGAGGACAGCTGGCACTGGGTCGACGAGGACGAACAGCCCCGTGAAAGAGCAGCCAGGCCCCGGATGGCGGATCGAGTCACGGCCAGCACTGCGCTCGAGCCACTGAGGTTGAGATCATGACGGTGTTGCAGAGTAGACATGAGTTCTTAGTTGAAATGCTAAGTCGATCAGTATGAACTTGATTTCCGTGAAGAGTCTCAGTCCCTGTCTGAGCTATTGGACCCTGTAAAATTCTATTTCTTATAATTACACTCTTATAACAGAGCATACGCAGACAAGCCAAGACACGTAGCTGCAGTGCTTATGATTAAAAGTCACTGTTTAAAAGCATTCCAAGCATCGTTTAAGGAACCAAACACCCCGTTGGCCATCATCCTCTGCTCTAGGGTTGTATTATTCACGTTCAACTGATCGGTGGTAAGCACAGGCTCTGCGCTCAAGAAGAAAACACGCACCTTGTCGGGGTGAAGTTTCGCGATTGCTTTTGTATACCGAATCTTGACTTGATTCGGTGTCACCAGCTCATGCATCCCCACCTTCTGCCATCCCAGCTCCGGCCATAAAACAGTATCGAGGCTGGCGATGAGTGCGCGTATATTTGTCTCTTTTCCATTCTTCCATGCGGCAAGCCTACCGTCGATACTGTCCTTCAGTTCATGCCGCGCCTGGTCCTCCGCCTCCGCTGCTTGGTTCGCCTCCCGTACCCGATTGAGCGCCTCGTTCGATACAACCACGGTCGGCTTAAATGGGCGTGGCTTCGATGCACGAGCCGGTCGAGATGGAGCAGCAGATGGAGCAGAGGGCCCACCGCCGTCTATCGGTGCATTGAGCATCCGCCGACATCGACCCGCACCGCGAACAGCTTCCATGCGTGCCTTGCCTGCCCACTCGGCAGCAGCAACAGCCTCCCAGTCTTGTCGGGCAGCGTCCCACTTTTCCTTCCCTTCATAAGCCTCCGCCCGACGCCACAATGCCTTGACGAGTCCGTCCGCAAGGTCGACACCAGCACCATCTTCCTCCCTCGCCACTTTCGCTTCTCGAGCAGGATGGTATGTTGGGCCAATGAGCGAAACGACTATTGCACAGTCTTCAATTGCACCACTGTGATCACCGGTTTTGATGCGCGCTAGCGCGCGGTTGTTGTATAGCGGGACGAGCAGGAGGTGCGACTCGGGGAGAGCGGCAATGGCAGCAGAATACGACGTCTCCGCTTCGGCGTACCGACCAAGTTTGAACATCTCCGTCCCTGCAGCCTTGTGCTTTGCTGACGCAGCAATGGCAGAGGATGTCGCAGGTACAGTCTTCCTCTGGACGAGTCGGATGGGGGACGGTGCACGAGGCGGCGATGGGGCGAGGGCAGGAGCTGTAGCTGAAATTTGACTGCGTGCGGGCGTCTTCCGCCTGAATGGCGACGTATACACAGCAGGTGGATCGTCAGAAAGCAGATTCCCGGTTTTCGCTCGCTCAGGCGCCTTCTGTCGGGGCTCCAGCTCTGCCTGCTTTGGGCGGCTCCGAGCAATAGGCCGGGATGGCGGGAGCACTTCGCCATCATCATCGTCCCGGAATGCGCCGCCTTCGGCGTCGTGCCCGACTGCATCAGGAATTGCTCCGTCGGGGACGTCTTGCATCCACCTTGGTCGGCCATTCCTGCTTGATCCTTCACCTGTGCGCGAGGTACTGCGTTCTTCGTATACACGCTGTACCTTCTCTTTGCCCTCCTTCCAAAACGCATTCGCGCGAGTGAACATGGTGAGTCCAATCTCGCTCGCTTGAGCGATCAGCTTGTCCGCCTGCTCTTGGAGATTTCGCTGGGTCTCACCAGTAGGCGAGGGTCCGTCCCGAGGTTCGTCCCGGGGCGCCGCCTCGCGTGGTCTGGTAACTGCACTGCGCCGAGTAGAGGGGGCTGAATGAGTACGTGGTCGTTGCGGCGCATCGCGCTCCTCGTCTGACTCGTAGTAATGGTCCCGGGCGCTTTGTTGTCTTTGCCGAGGTCTATCATGAGGTGGAGAAGAACCAGACGCAGCGCCATTAGAAAGGAGCGTTTCTAATGCTGCCTGAACATCTAAACCGGTGTCGGTGGCGGCGAGAGCGACACGAGCTTGCTGTACTGAAAATCCCATCTCTACTATCTGCCCTAGTATATGTGGCGGCGGGGATATAGCACGGTTACGTTGTTCAGAACGCGGAGGCGATGTGCGAGCAGGGCGCCCCTAACAAATCCGATATGATTGGCGCATGAACGAGTAAAATCGAGCAATGAAACATACAGCTGATGGCCTTCGCTCGGGAATAGGTTTGCTGAGCTCGCCCAGGATGTCATCCTCGTCATTCGAATCGTCATCTAGCAATCGATCTTCACGGTCGCCAAAATCGAAATCCCCCGGCGTACCGGAGCGCGCTTTGGGAGGTTCAGGAGATCGACGAGAGGAGGATACTATTGGTTCAGATGTGAGGTCATCAAAATCCAACAATGAGCTAGCCGGCTTTGTCCCAACAGGCTTCCGCGCGGCTGGCTGCGAGACAAAATCTTCCAAACCCCAGTCATCTTGTTCCTCCGTGGAAGGCTTCGCCGTCGTTGCAGAGGCTGTCGATGAACTGAATCCAAAACCCCAGTCGTCATCTTGAGATTGCAGCGCTGAAGAGTTGGTGACCGTGCCCAAACCTCCTAATGAATCGAGTCCTGCCCATGCGGCTGCCTGCTGCTTCGCGGTCGCATGTTGCTGAAGCAGCTGTTCTCTCCTCTCCTTCTCCGCCTGGGCTGTCCGTTCAGCTATCGTCATCTTCGCACCGTTTGCCGAGCTCGATGCGAGTGAACCCGACAAGAGGCCACTGAAAGCATCGCCGCCGGAGCTGACCGATTTCTGCACTTGGCGAGCATTGAGGTTAGATGTGGATCCGTTGAGACCTAGCGACCTGGTCGATTGTATCGGTCCTGCGAAGGGGGTATGCGAGCGGGATGCGGGAGAGGACGTGCCCGCGGATGCCAGCATAGAAAATGCATCGTTCTGGGCAACTCGAGAGGAAGCCATGGCCGGAGTCAACGAGCCGAGCTTTCGAGGTGCCTCCGCAGGTTTAGATACACCAGTCGAGTTCCATAGATCCGCAAACGAGTCACTCATAGTTGCATTAGTTTCGGGTCAGTGTCCAAGAAAAGCAGCCTCGTCAAGAGAGCCCGAATGTAAATCGTGCAAAATACAACACTGAGCCAGCGACCAGGTCAGCCCGCATTCCGGTACAGATGAGTGAATGGCCGTTTAAACGGTCATACCTGAACGAACTTGCAAAAATGTATCAGTCCACCACGATCACAGAATTCGACAAGCCACTCACCAGCCTTGGATAATTGTTTCGATATGCAGAATGCGAGGTGCGCAAGTTAGTTTGTAGTTGGTGCAGAGCCTAGACTAAGACGAATCAGGACGAATCAGGGTTATGTAATCGTTTAGGCGTCTCGGACGCCTTTTGAAATTTGAAGTCGTCTACAAGTAAACTCGGCTGGCAGCCGGCGCTTTCACTTATGCACTAGGACTGCTGATACTCTACCGTAGACTGCTAGCTAACGCTCCTTGAGCTTGTATTGGATAAACATCAAGAAAGAGGGCCCTTTCGGCTGGCTGGAATTTCTAAATGTATGCGCTCTCGCGTTATAGTACCCGACGCGCATCGTACGTGCTGAAAACCTCATGGCGGCGGCATTCATCGACAGTTCGTGAGGAGAAGCCGTACTATATCACAACTCCAATATTCTATCCAAATTCTGGTGAGCCTAGTCCCAATACGCTATTTACTTTGTGATGCATTATGGAGCGGCAGAGGGATACTACCTGTTCGACAAGTATCGGACGAGACGTATAGATGAACAAGCTGTTTTAAGAGACCGCGGGAGCCATACAGCCTGTGTATGATTGTGCACGATGCTGTCTGCATGTTTATAGCGCCGTGTGCAATGTTGGCGGCTCAGTGGCGGCTTGGCGCGAATACTGATTTCCTTTATCCTCAGTACCCCACATTGGTCATCTGCACTCTCTAGTCACTGCGGACATATTTGCACGCTATGCCCGCCTCGAGAATCCCCATAGGCCTGTGTACTTCATGACAGGCACGGACGAACACGGCATGAAGATTCAAAAGGCAGCACAAGCTAGGGACATGGATCCGCTATCGTTTTGCGATGAGCTTAGCGAACATTTTCGTGTGTGTTTGGTCATGCATATGCTATGCATAGAACAAGACATGACGGATTCCACCTGTAGGCTCTTGTGAAAAAGGCTAATATAAGCTCTACGCGCTTCTCTCGGACGTCTGAGCCTCAGCATCGCGAAGCGGTCCAGCACCTGTGGGTAGGTGAGAGGTTTTTGAGTCGGCATATAAATATGAATTGATTTTCCATGACAGCGTAAATTGGATGCGAGAGGTCTGCTGTACAAAGGTCGTCATTCTGGGTGGTATTCCGTTTCCGATGAATGTTTCTATCCCGATCTTCAAGTCAAACGCGTGTCGACTCCTGGTGGTGAAGATTACCATGTCTCTACCGAGACCGGTTCACGGGTCGAGTGGATGGAAGAGGAGAATTACATGTTTCGTCAGTCAGTCTTCCAGGACGTGCTGAGGTCTCACTACGAGAGCGTGAATCCTCGCGCGATATATCCACCGCAACACCACGCGGATATCCTTCAAACACTTTCAGGCCCGGTTCCTCTGGAGGACTTGTCGGTTTCTCGCCCAAGATCCCGACTATCATGGGGTGTCCCCGTGCCTGATGATCCAGAACACACTATCTATGTTTGGATCGACGCCCTGACAGTGTATTTGTCGTCGTCTGGGTATCCGTGGACGAAGGAAGGAGATCTCGGCGTCTCTCGGGGTTGGCCTCCGAATGTACAAGTTATTGGAAAAGATATTCTACGGTGGGCGGTCATGATAAGCATTTTGCTGATTTAACGAAACTGAAGGAGTGCCCTAGCTTTCATGCCATATATCTCCCGATGATGCTGCTGGCGCTGGACCTGCCATTGTCACAGCGACTTCTGTCTCACTCGCATTGGACTGTGAACAGGCACAAGATGTCCAAGTCTGTTGGTAACGTTGCTGATCCAATTGAAGCAATAGATGAGTTTAGCATCGATGTCGTCCGCTGGTATCTTGCGCGGGTGGGTGGTCACTTTAGGGACGATGTAGGTAAGTCAATTGAAACCTGTGATAGACGGCCCGGGCAACTTATTTGCTTTCTGCTTCTGCACAGATTGGTCCCACGAGCAGCTTCAAAAACATGCTAGGGAAATTACGTCACTGCTTGGCAACCTGTTTTCTCGCATCACCTCTGCTAAAATCCGTGCTTGCGTCAAAGGCCACGATAGGGTAGATTCGCAATTCGTGCCAGAAGCTGCTTCCTTGATAGCGTCCACGTCGCTTGCCGTGCCTCTATACTGCGAAAATATGCGCGCCATGCGCGTCGCAGATGCTCTAGACGGTATTGTCGCTGTCTTGCAGGAGGTTCGCTGGCAATCACTTCTATCGTTGAGACATTAGTTACTCACTCGAATCCACTAGGCGAACTTGTTGATGACGCAGACGAAACCTTGGGCGCCAAACACGTCTCTCCAGACTGTTGTGGACGTCTACGCCGCCGTGCTCGAGTGCCTCCGCGTATGTGGGATACTATTGCAGCCGTTCATTCCCTCCAAGGCGGCGTTGCTCTTGGATTCGCTTGGGGTACCGGTAGATGAGCGCTCGCTCCAGTTCGCCCAAGCTGAGGTGCGCTCTCCTGCTGCAGTTCGGCCTGGTGTCATATTGTTCGAGAAGCCCAGCAAGGCCGTTTCGTAGACGATTTCCCCAACGGTTGATAGCCCTGGTCTGCAATGTACTGTACTCACGACTAATATCAATGCTCCCCACTTGGACCATTCGGACTGGAATTACAATTACAACACCGGTCATCTCGCGTTCCTGTCTCGCTTGCTGCCTACCTGATCCGAAAGGCGAAAACAACAAGCCTTTGGGCAGGGGATGGGCGTGAAATGCATCCGTCCTCGCAGAGCGCTCGATTGTCCGTGAGAAGGTGGACCCACAGAAGCCAACAGCAGTCTTTGCCCTTTGTTCTCCATGCCTGTTGCTGCCATTTCTGCCATATTCACAGCCCTTTGTTGTGCTCATATACAGGAACCGGTCGAGGGCGATGCTGCCCCGTTACTCTTTGTCGCAGACGCGACCTAGTCAGTCTCTCCGCATCCTTTACCGACCCCGATGAAGTGGCATTCTGCGCAGCACGACGACCCGCAGGCTCAGCAGCCTGGCTCCTCGTCGACGGCAGGCCCAGCGCGATTTCGCGACCGGGTGAAGAACCTCGCTCGACCGCGCAAGGAGAGGCAGCAGCGTGAGGACATCCCCATGATCCAGGTGCACACCGCTCCTACACCGTCGTCTTCGCATACTGCTCAGGATGAGAACGGCGCCGCGGCTGCGGGCCCATCGACCTCGTCCGAGCCCACACCCAGTGCGTCGTCTTCGGCTTCGTCGGCACCTGCGAATGGCGCCCCCGTCTCCGTCCCTGCCCTGCCCCGCGCCGGGTCCGCATCGACATCGCCCGCTGCGTCCGCGCCCGGCAGCTGGCGTGCCCGCGTCGCCGCACGCGTGCAGGCCGAGAAGCGCGGTGCTACCGTCGATAAGCGGATGGTCGAGTTCCACGGCAAGTTGCTGCGCCGCGCTCGCGCCGTGGGCGGGACGCAGGCGTACAGCGTGGGGCACGGGTGGCGGCGGTACGTGCACTTGGAGGGCGACGTGTACTACTACCACCCTGAGCACCGGCTCGTCACGCCCGACGACGTCGAGAACGGCGAGCAGCGGAAGGCGGTGGAGGACGCTGCGGGCGAGTTTTGGGACGAGCTGGAGCAGGCGGGGATAACGGATTACATTCCGGACGATTACGAGCTGGTCATGTCTGTCGATGAGGAGGGTCCGACGCGCGCGGACCTCGTATGTCGCCGGACGGGCCAGCTGTTCAAATGCAATCCGAGCAAGCCCGGTGAGTACGAGCTTGATGATCGAAAGACCATGGTTTTCATGTTTCTCCAGGTATAATTGAGCAGGTACACACCTACGCCTACTGGGTGCACGTCAACGAGTTCCCCATGCACGCTGGGCCCCTTCCAATCAGCGCAGAGGTCGAGTTCCTCAACGCATTGACCTACGGCGCTAATGGTATGCACCTACTCCCACACACCGTTCCCATTCCCTCTCACATTGCGCCTCTCAGAGGCGATCTTGGGCGACGAAGAAACCACCTTCCCGTACACGGACCAGCAGATGGAACAGTTCATGCGTCTCTATCGCCACCAAAAGAAAGGTAACGCGCGCCACTCACGTCCGGCTCCCTGCTGCCATCTGACTGGCGCACGCGCAGTGTCCTCGAACCCGTACACCTGGCGCGCCCTCACGTATCTCGTCGGTACCACGCTCGCGGAAGTGCAGAACCGGCGCATGGGCAGCGCGCGGAAAGGCACGGCGGGGACGTACGGCTCCGCGTTCGACATGCACCGCGCGCGGCGCGCGGACGCGTCGTCGTGGCAGCTGGCCGCCGCGCAGTATCTGCTCATGGCCGTCCTCCTCGGCGCGCACCGCATGTACTTTGCGCGCCTGCGGAAGACCCGGAACGGCGCGACGGCGTACCTGCTCGACTTCCGCGAGGTGCTCCGCCAGTTCGTCGCGGAGTGGACTGGTGCGTAGTGAGATGCAGGATGTGTGGTGCCGGCTTGCTCACGACCGCGTTGCAGATTCCAATCTCCTGGTGAGTCCGCGCGCCGTGCTGTTCCTGTCCGCGCGACGCTGACGCGCGCCCCTGCGCAGGCAACCGTGTTCGTCGGGTACGTGGTTCTCTCGCCTTCTCACACGCGCCTCGGCTCATCGACCCCACGCGCAGCGGGAACATCGCGTTCCAACAAGTCCCCGTACGTCCTTCTGCCCCGCGTTGATACACGGAGTCGACTGACGCCCCCCCGCACAGGGCATCAGCAACCTCCAGCGCACGGCCTCCCTCGCGTCCGCGATCCTCTCCCTCCTCAGCGTCGCCACCGGCGTGTACCACGTCTGGCAGCACCGCCCCATGGTCAACGCCGACATCACCAACGCCGTACGTCCGCCCCTTTCCTCTCCCTCTTCCGCCTCTGCCCGCCTCCTCCCGCTGCGCGCTGACCACCCCCACGCACACAGGTAAAGTACCTCAACCACGCCGGCTCCTGGGAATCCCGCTTCCGCCTCGCCTCCTCCGGCGCGGGCACCGCGCCCACGAGCACGGACGCGGACCTGCTCCCGACCGCAGCCTTCCTCGCGGTCCCGTTCGCCGCGCTGCTCTGGGCGATGCTCACGTTCACACTCGCGCTCGCCGCGCTCTGCGTGCAGAACTCGGCGGCGCTCCTCGCGCCGCTCGCTGGCGGGGGCGGGGGCGCGACGGTGCCGCTCCTCGCGGGCGTACTGGGCGTGTTTGGCCTCTTGGCGCTCGCAACGTTGGTGTTTTTCCGTCATATTTGGGCGGGGGCGGGCGAGGGCGAGGGCGGGGGCGAAGGTGAGGGTGAGAGCCAGCATGGAGGCAAAGAGGCAGACGGGGCGCCGTCTGTGTCGGTGGCTGCTCCTGCCACAGACGCCAAGGCGAGTCTTCTGAAGCGGAAAGGCGCGAGTGCGGCGGCCACGCTGCGCAAGATGATTGCGGCGTGCTCCTGCAGGCCGCGACAAAAGGCAGGTGACGAGGAACGTGGGCAGGTCGACTGAATCGGATGAATTGTATTTCTTGTATGTCAGCACTTGCTCGGCTTTCGCATTGCCTACACGGCACGCATATTGTACTTTCGATGTCGGACCTAATACATTGCACAGTTGGACTGTAAAGGTATCTCATAAATAACGCGGAAACTACTATCGTTCATTCCTACACTATCCGTCCTTTCTATACTCCGGGGTATCTGCGATTGTCTTCGTCCCTTCTCTTGTCTAGCCAAAATGGGGGCATGTCGATAGCTACAAAATGACAGCGTATGCAAGAACAAAGCGGCGACAACAGTGGGCAAAGAAAATTACTGTCACGTGAAAACAAGAAGTGTCCAGACTTCGGAAAAAAAAACTCAACGAAGCGAATAATGAACGATTAAAGGTGATGTAAGATAGAGGTCTTCAGCTTCCCAAGAATGACCGCTCGGCGATTGCAGTTTATGGCTTGCGCGCGGTGAAGACAAGCTTACACTCCCTCGCGGCGGGGAAAGTGACCTAGCATATCGTCTCAACTTCTGATTATACTCTTCAGGCGCATGGCTGAAACTTACGAATGCATCGCGCATATCCATACTTCGCTCATTTGTCTCCGCCGCATTCGCCGTTATCTTGAAGTTGCTGACCACGGCGGTGACTACGATGCGCAGCACCATATGAGCAAGATTTTGTCCACCGCAGATGCGAGTGCCAACACCAAATGGCATCATATGTTGGGTCATCCTTCCACAGACATTAGGACCACTACATTGCCGAGAAAATTATCTCGTACCTCGTAATTCTGTCTTCCTCTCCATCGACCCCCTCCATCTCGAGCCACCTCTCAGGGAGAAAGGTTTCGGGGCTGGGGAAAACATCAGGGTCACGATGCATGCTCCATGCCTGGGTCGAGACAATCGTGCCAGGAGGCAGAGCATATCCCATAAGATCAAAGGAATCATCAACATTGGGCGGCGTCGTGGATGTGACCACGCGCTCAAGGAGGGAAGGGGCAGCTCCATAGATGCGGAAACCTAGGTGGGGTGTGAATTTGAATGTTGTCCACGATCAGCTACATGCGACGCACCCTCTCTCATAAAGGCATTCAGATAGGGTAGCTTGCTGAGGATGCCAAAGTCGGGGATCACGCGACGGTCAGGCATTGCCTCGTCGAGCTCGGCCTGGAGTCGCTGCATGATGTCCGGACGACGGCTGATTTCCCAGAAGAGGTACGAAAGAGTTGTCGACGATGTGTCAACTCCGGCAACCCTAAAAAAAGCAGGAGTCGAATTAGCTTGATAAAACCAAAAAGACACCGGGCAAGTTCTCCAAGAGATTAGCAGACGTACAAATGGCCCATGCCTTCCGAGATGATGTCTCGGTCTGCCATGCCTTCATGTGTGGCAACGACACGATACTGGAGCATGCGTTGCAGAAGGGGGACCTTTTCGGCTTCAGAGTCGCCACCGACAGGGCCGGCCTGCATCTTTGTGCGCATTTCGTACAGACGACCTGCAACGAACTAGACGACGAGCCGAATAAGAATAAAAATCGGATATCAAGGGCTGAAGTGAACCTGAGCCATGATCGTATCTGAGTCGCAGATCTGACGCCACCGCTCGCTTGGAATGCGGCACACAAGATCCCAAGCCCAAGCCGGGACGGCGCTGCGCTAGATGCACGGACGTCGAAAGGTGTCATAAAATTCACCGCAAGGGAATCAGAGACGGCGAATTGGCCGGCATGGAGCCACGTACCAGGACACCACGCTTGGGAAAGTCGTACACGGCAGTGGCGAGAGGATCTTGGATATTGAGCGCCCAGTTGTCGAGCGAACCCGGACGGGAACCAAAGACGGTCGATCCGATAATGTCGACCATAAGGTGGCGGAATAAGTCGAGGCAATCGACGGATGCCTTTCCAGAGGCGATGAAGAGGGTCTTTAAAAATGTACATAAGAACGAACGCATACATGCTAAGAAATGAATGCCGGGCGTACGTCAACGAGTTTGAGGGTGTAGTCGTGCAGCTCTGGTTGAAAGAGAGCGAGATTTGAAGGAGTGTAATGGGGCGCATAAGCCTTGCGGCGGACTGCGTGCTGTGCGTTCGGAAGGGTGGTCATACTGAGAGGAAAAAAGAAGATGAGTGTGAGTAAGGGAAGCGAGGAAAGATGCTCACGCATGGTCGTTGTTGTTCCTGCAGAAAAAACGGTCATTATGTGTGATGAAGAGCGAGGAAGGAAGGACGATGGCTGACGTGAGGAGGCTCTTGTAGTAAGAACTCTTGTCGAATTTGTGTACGCAGTATACGCTCTTCATGGCGGTGGCGTCGCAGAAGACGACCTTGTTCGGGCCGACACGAACGACGGGACCGTAGCGGTCGAAGAGGGCCTGGACTGTTCTGCACTGCTGAAGGCGGACGACATGGGTGGTGAGCCACAAGTCGGAGACGGCGGCATACCAAGGGCCGGGAAGGGCGGAGAGGGGAGAGAAGAAGAGGCGATGGACGGCAGAAGCAGCGAGGTAGACAAAGAGAGTGGATAGCGCAAGGAGGAGGTAAGTGGAGGGGGAGGCTGTGAGGATAGGGCGAGAAATGACGGAGGGGGACGCGATGGCGAAGATGGATGAGGTCTGGGGGGAAGCCATGCCGGAAGTGGTAGAGACAATGGCTCGGAGATGGAAGTTTGTTGCGGTGCGTTGGTGGTCCGAGGGGAGTCGAGGGTAAACTGTGAGATGTACTGTTCGCAAGATAGCGGGCGGGGGGATATCACCAATTGGTTCTGCGTTGCGCGGTAGGAAGAGAAGGTGGTGGGAGGATGGAAAGGGGCGCGCTGGGGACGACGAGGGGATGGTGAATGATTTTATATGCCCCACGAGTGGCCCGAGCGTAGGAGGGCAGCCGGGGAGGCAGCGGGCCGTCACAGATGTCATCGCGATGTGTGCTGGATAGGGCTCAGCCGTTGCCTGGCCGGGGCGACGTCCGGTTCGTCTCCGGATCGCCGGTGCGCCTGCTGGATTCGTAGGTTGGTGCCCGCTGTCTGAGATTGGTGGCCGAGGCCGAAGCCGAGGCCGCCCGTCATCGGGGCGACGGCGTAGCAACGCTCGCTCCGTGTCCGCGTTGGCACCAAGGGAAACAATCCTGCCCTGTGATCGATCACCCACTTCGTCATTGTGTGTTGTGCGCCGCACGTGCCCGTCTCCGCCTGTGGCTCGTCCCAGAGCCCGCCGTCGTCCCGAATGGGGGGCTGGCCCTTCCGGAATGGCCCGCTGCCTCTCGCATGCCCCGCGCACGAGGCTGGTGTCTCTCCGCTTGACGACCTGCATCCGCACGGCCCGTCTGAGGATACATCGTAGCACCAGCCCCAATGAACAGCAGACACCGACAGATAGACGGGAGACACATGCACGACACCACCCGACGCGCAGGCCACGTCCTCGACATGGCAGATACGCCACTTTGCAGCTCCAAGCATCCCGCTAAGGGCGGACCTGTCCTCCGGGGAACTAGCATTTATCAGCGGAATCCCTCCAATATTGCACGTACCACGCACCCGCAAAGCTAGGACGACAGATACGCCCCGGGTGACCTCAGACGGCCCAACAACATACTTGGGTCCGCCCCAAGATCAATATTCAATCGTCGAAGCAGAAGCACGACCATGCACCTAGGCACGATGCCAATCGAATCAACGCAGCCCCTCTGACCAGGCTATACGAAATCCGCCCAGGTGCTGTGGCGTCGGAATGTCCCCTGGACCATATCCATCGTTCATTGTCAGCACTCATCCGAGAGAGCATCGTCAGCCATGCAACGAGCGCGGCACCTCCGACGGCTGTCCGGATCTCTGGCATCGGATGTCTTCGCCCGCATGTGCGCACATTCTCGACGGGTGCGCCCGCGTCAAACCACCACCAGACGCACCAGCTTCCACGCGGAACCGACAGCCCACAGGACAAGCAGCATTGTCCGCGCATCGGAGCGCAGAGCCCAAGAATACACCAGAGGCGATCCACCTGGCTCGGCAGGACAGTCCACCACCAACAGGCGCACGCTAGGAACTTCGCTGCGCCAGAGTTCGAGATCTGTAGACCAGGCAGATGCACTACGCGTAGTCGGTAGTAGCACCTGGCTCGAGGACGCGCCCCACCGAACACCTGATTGCCCGACGCTCTGTGAAAGAAAGACCGAGCGCACGGTCCGCACGCCGCGCGCGTACTATATCGGAGACATCGTGAAGGTTCACCGTCCACGTCATACAAGCTTTAAATTGAAGGCGAGGGCTAGTCTTCCGCTTGTGTAGGACCTCCGAATCGAGGTTCGTAGTGGGTAGGAATGCACGGATCTTCATCAAGGCCTCGTATATACATGTATCGGCAGTGCTAGTGGAGAGAACACAACTGTAAAGGAGCACATGAACTGTGCGAGCGTCACAGCCTTACCTGAGCGAGGCCGATATCACGTTGAATGTCGATCATGATGCAGATGGGCGCATGAGCGCGTATTTGGGCGGCTTGTACCCAGCCCATGTCGTTCTGGGGCTGGCACAGTGGCAGGATTCTGACTCCCGTGTTCTTTTGGTACATCTCCTAAAGGCTCTCCCTGCGACAGCATACCAAGATACCCAGTGGAGGACTTTTCTTCTACATATTTAGCTTCATACCACTTGGGACTCGGATAGCCAAACCTCTCGCGGCCCGGACAACCTTTCACTGGGTCAGAGGAGCTGAAAATCGCGCTTGGGCACTCCCGGGATATTGGAACGATAATAAATTAGCCAGACCCCTCGCAAAGGAACTGGAAATCGGCCGGCTTGAGCTCTCCCGGAAAGTTCAATATACACGTGGCGGGCGGGGTCTCTTAACATGTCTTCTTTGAAAGAGAGTGAGCATTAGGTGAGTCCCAGTGGATCATTCAGCGCGTCGACCTCATGTCAGGAGCTGCCTTTACCTACCAGGACGACTCCCCGGAAATAGCACGGTTCGCCAGTGGATTGTTCAGTGTGACAACCGCACGTCAGTCTGCCTTTGCTTACCAGAATAATCCTCCAACCACGGTGCGTCTCTTGATACGTGAGGCTGAAAAACATATTCTGCAGCAATGCAAGTCATGTCCGAGTGCACAGTATCCGGATCGCGAGCACGAGGATGTTCTGCTTCATCGCTCATAACCCAAGACTCCAACGCGGCTGCCCTCACAGACCGCCATGATATTCTAGATGCTTGCTGTTACTCTTACTCGCAGATCTCGCTTAGACAACCATCGCTCCCGTAACCGCCAATTCTTATGCCAACGCAGTGAAATTGTTAAAAAAGATTATTATTCAAGGCATCTTGAAGCAAGTCCTAAAAGATGGCTTTCCGGTAGTGATAGAGATGTACTACTAGGAATGGTGAACGCAGGGTCTGTGTAGTCGGTCCTGAATGGAATTGCTATGGCTACGCCTGTGAGGGTAAAGTAGGATAGAGTATCATTCAACCCGATGCAGCTCGTCATGGTGTAGAGTAAGTATATGGCCGAAAAACAATTTGATGCCTTGGGCAGAAGGGAACAACAAATGTCTTGTCCCATCGTCTTGCAAAGAAGGTATGAATGAATGACTTCTCCCGTCATCTTCTCCTGAAAGTAATTTTGAACACTGGCTGGGTGAGCTTGTGTTTGCGGTGTCAAAGCGGCCCAAGCTGTGACCGCCTTGCTATGAGTCTCACTTATGACAGGTCAAGCTCAGCTTCAAAGACATTCTCGCATTCGCGCTCCTGAAGGCGAAAGAGAGTTATGTCTTCGACGCCGATGCGGCTTGCCTTGACCGACAGCTCAGACTGACCATTGCCACACTGCTCGAATTTCCCATGGGTCTAGATTAGGCAAAAACGCGGCCACATGAGCAAACTCAACCCACTAATGGAACGTGAGGTCCCGACCGCGTCGCAATCGAAAATGACATACATGGAGAAATACGCTGAACGCGTGTCCAATCTCACAAGCCAGTTGTACTTTCGTGGACGGGGTCACAAAGGTGTACTTCTTTTCCCCAAGATGTGTATAACCCAGCCACTAGTAGGTAGACATTTGGTCACAATTCATCCAAGGCATACTGAATGCAACGCACCGTGATAGCCAAGGTGATCTTCTTGGAGGAGGTCCCTTCAAGGACACAGGAGTAGGCATCCTCGAGAGTGCTTTCAATCACTCTCTGAGATCCATACCCTATGTCCCGCAGGGGGACACCCAAGCCACGTCCAGTAGAGAAAGGCACACACTCCCTGCATCCCTCCGAATGTTGAAAGTGTGATGGGAGGCGAGACCAGCTGGACGCATTTAAAGCGAGCTCACTGGAGCTCACAGCGGGGAGTGCAGTTGCACAGCAGGGGTGTAGGCTGTAGGAAGCACAGGCCGCAGACGTCAACAATGTCAACAGTTTCTGAGAGGCGGAAACGCACCCTATCCTGGCAGCTCCCAGGGGCGATACTCCAACGGGAGGACCAGAGAGTGACGATTGAATCAGGAAGCGCAAAAGGATTAATCGGGCGGGATGCCCTGAGCGACGGCGGTGTCATCAGGACCGCCAAGTTTAGTAAGAGGAGATCGTTGAACGGGGTGTAAAAGACTTGACTCTGAGGAGACCTCGAATTCATACTCGTATTTATACGGCTGGGACGTTCTCTGACTCATGGAGCAAACAAAGCGACATTGTGGCAGGGTGGGATCCGATCACGATGTGGGCAAGGCCGTGCAGGCCGTTCTTTGAGCCGCAGGTCTGTGGCTGTTGTTCATTGTGACACTAAGCGGCCTCGGCTAGAGCACTTGTGTTAACAAAACAACCAGGACACTGCGGCCGGCGTTGCCATTGTCTTTGGATCAGTCAGTGAATAGACCAACGAGGTGTACACACACAGTGAAAAAGCTTGTGGTGGGCTGAAATCGATTCCTCGCTATGCTATTAAGCGTCTCACAGGGAACTTTGCGTAGACGAGAAGGATAGCCGTCAGGGGCCTTTAGTTATTTCGCAGGTCCAGTTTCTGAGAGTGTCGACATGTTCGGTTGATGAGATCCGGACTGAGAAGCTATCCTGAGGATCTCTGCCTCGTACCCAGCAGCAAATGTCAGATGCCGAGCCAACAATGAGGTGGATTTGATACTCCGGCGGTTGCGTAAGATATATCGCTGAAAGTCGCTGCATACTCCGAAAAGGCGGTTATAATTGGGAACAGGTGAGACGACTGAGTGTTTTATTCAAACTGTCATCAAGGACAGAACCTTTGTAGAGATCGAGGCAATTAGCATCCTCAGTGTGGAAGGTCTCTCTCTCCTCCTTTATTGCACGCTTCAAGTAGATCAAGTCTTCGAGCACAGCCACCGGAGAACGCCTGCGAGAACACGAGCCTGCTTAGGAGTTCGCGAATGTTGACTTTCAGCAAGATGATCCATTTACTTATCCTCCTGACGCCGGAATATCCAGAAACAAAGGTGGACTTGATCTAGCATACGCAACAAATTTGTGAAAGTTTCAGGCCAGATAGTATGCGTAAGCAGATACACAGGACACACCCCTGACTATTTCTTCCATATAGCCTCCAGAACATGTCTTCTCACCGTATTGAAGTTGGGACTGGACGCTTGCCCGACGTTCATTCCGTGCAACCAGTGACTTAAGTAGCAGTAAGATTGATGCTCCAGGACTGTGACTGTGAGTGTGGAGCAGGGTGTCCTTCGCCTGCAACACGCACTCTCGGCCAGACAGGCTGTAGCACGCCGGGACTTGCGCAGTCGAACAACCCACGACACACGACGTCCTGGAATACAATGGAGGTAAAGAACTCCAGCAAAACAGCCGTTTGGGGTTTCTCCCTTGAACATGCGGTCAGAAGGGGCTGTAGAGTTTTGGATGGACGGGCGCCCTGATAGCAGTGTGGTTGTCTTCGAAATAGAGTACAGTGCCATTCTGATCGACTGGAGCGATTGGCATGATGGGGTACTGAAGATGAAGCTAAGTGGCATATGTTTTGTCACTCTAGGACTTACAGCTATTCTCTTGCATTCGAAGGATCAATAAGTCATTCCTCGTACTCGAGCTCTTCTTAGTGGGTCATTTTTGGCTGTCTCCGCTAGAATATTTGAGTGTTACAAAGAGTCTGTGCTTCGCGTATAATGTGATAGAATCGCGTGAAGCGGCGAAGAGAGCGAGTCTGAGACCCGAGGCCTTCTACGGTAGCATGAACAGGGGTTTAGGCAGACCAAGTCCCATACATCAACTCAGGTTGAGATGACAGGAAGCTTTGAATTCATCCCGAGCCGCCTGTGTGTCTCCTGTGTACCGTGCGACAAATGCTCTGTTCACGGTTAGTCATCTCGCCGCCACCCACTCAGTCTTCCTATTGACTCGTCAGACTTCAGTACATTCAGGCTGCACTGGGTATGATCACACCGAGAAAATGGCCGATACTAGTGCCTGGTAACAGACAGACCCTATCACTGACTGCAAGGGGATTGGGTACTTCCGAAATGCTCACGACGTTGACAGCTGTGCTGGAAGGTATGTTACACCTCAATTTTTACAAGCCACTATCCGCCATGGCCTCATCGTTAATGGCTTTTAAGTTTTATTGCAAGGTATCACAGAACGGCAAGTGCAGTTGGTGGTCTTGCAATTATACAAGTGTCCCAAAACTATGCCGTTAAAAATCTAAGGCGACATGTGGCAAATACGAATATAAGAGCCAATACCCACAAGCGTGAAACCTCAGCGATACATCCAGTGTGAATTCACCTTCAAAGTTAGCCACCATAAGCTCTTTTTCCATGCGTGCTTATTGGTCCGTTTGTTGACTCGTTCAATGGCAGTCGCAATGCCGGCCGCAGTGATTTGTTTTAGTCTTGGTTGTTTTGTTGACATAAGTGCTCTAGCCAAGGTGGTTTAGTATCACAATGAACAGCCACAGACCTGTGGCTCAAAGAACGGCTTGCATGGCCTTGCCCGCATCGTGATCGGGCCCAACCCTGCCACACGCTTTGTTCGCTCCATGGGTCCAAGCGCGATCCAGCCGTATAAATACCAGCATGAATCCTCAGTCTCCTCAGTTAAGTTATCTACGCCCCACTCAAGCATCTCCATTGAACCTCAGTAGTCTTGATGACACCGCCACCTCTCAGGGCATCCCGCCCGATGAATCATTTTGCGCTTCCTGACTCAATCGTCACTCTCTGGTACTCACACTGGAGTATCGCCGCTAAAAGCTGCCAGGATAGGGTGCGTTTTCTGCTTCCCGCAAATCGGTCGCATGGTTGACGTTTGCTGCCCTGAAGCCTATGCCGCTTTGTGCGACTGGACTGTCACACTAGGCTCTGCTCTGCAAGCTCTCGATGAGCTTGCATCCCAAGGCGTACCCCTTGGCCAAGGGGTCTTCGCT
>NW_012133282.1:0-27800 GCF_000313525.1 Fibroporia radiculosa | reverse complement strand
GAGGGGGATTGGGGGGACGAGCACCAGGCATGCGGGGGAGGGGGGCAGTCATACGGAGCACGGAGCACGGAGCACGGGCAGCGCCCAATGTGATAAAAGCAGGGCGTGTACTATGCAGACAGGTGTAACAATAATATAAAAAAAAGGGGGGAAGAAGCGAGCACGGGCGTGCGCGCCGCCGACAGATGCGTGTGTTCGTACGAGTATTTAAAAAGAGCGGAATGGCCTCCGGGACCGCGGCGGGCAGCCCCGCGGCCGGGAAACAAACAGTGTTCGTCAACCGGGTCCGGCAGGCAGAAAGCGTATCGAACGGGGGGGGCGCGGGAAAGCATGGTATAGTCGAGGAGAACACGGCACGAAAGCAGCGCCACAGACCGTAGGGGGGACAGTGGGATGGGGAAAGGAAGAAGCAAAAAAGAAAGATAGAAAAAAAACATATAGCGAGACAACACCGTAGCAGCACAAACAAGTCCGCGCAGACCACCGCCTACGCAAGTCCAAGTCCGGCCGCGGCGCCCCAGCAGCGGGCCCACCGCGGGCAAGCAATCCCATTTTCGTCTCAGCTTTCGTCCATGCATCAATGTCCGTGCTATGTACCGCCCCGGAGGGTATAGTGTGTGTTCGGGTGTCGGTCGGTAAAGAAACGAAAGAGCGACAGAGGCGGCCGGCGCTCAGCAGAGCTTCCACATGTTGACGGACGACCTGCGCGCACGCAGCCCGTCAGCCTGAGCATTCACGGAAGAAGAAAGCACGCAGCACTCACACTCGGAAAGCGCGGTCGGTGTCATCCGACGGCCAGGTCGCATACCACGTCTCCTGGGCCAAGGCGAACTCGCGCATGGCGGTCGGGGAGCCGTCGTACCAGGGCTTGTTGCCGACGCTGTCAGGGAACCAGCCGCTCGTCCCGCCCGCAGCCACGTCCAGAATCAGGTAGAACTCTGCGCGCACCCCGAATCAGCCCCGCCGCACGCACACACCAGCACAACAGAAAACCACAGCCCACGCACCTTGGTCGTACGGCGCGTTCGCACCGCCGCCCATCTGGGTCCAGATGTCCGTGACGACGGCCTCAGTACTGCCGTTCTGCACCGTGGTCGGGTACGCGCCGCGGTCAAAGAACGACTTGCCGCCCTTGCCTGTGATCTGCAGGTTCATCATCGCCTGCAGGCGCGAGTCGACGTACAGCCGCATCCACGAATCCGTCCACTCCAGTGCGTACGTGTGAAAGTCCGCGCTGTACGGTGTCACCTTGCTCTCCCACCAGCCGAACAGGTGCGTCTGCAGCACCTCGAACACGCCGTAGTTCAGCGACGAGCGCACAAAGTTCGTGCCCTGTGCCGGGTACGACGGCGGGTTCCCGCGCGCCTCCATGATCTAGGGGCATCACGCCAAGACACCGTCAATGTGAGCGGAGATGAACGGCCGCAGCAGCCTATCGAGAGGACGACGTACATCAATCTCCCCAGACATGGGCCAGGGGCCGTACGTGTTGTTCACCGGCAACATCCAGATAGCGGGCCAGAGCCAGTCGCCCTGCGGTAGCTTCGCGACGACCTCAACACGGCCATACTTGATGCTGTACGAGTTCTGCGTGCTGATGCGGGAGGACATCACCGGGTTGATCACAGTGGAGGTCTTGTTCGACGACGTTGCCGAGCACGCGGTCTGCAGACATAGGAAACCCAGATACGGTCAACACTAAACCACGCTGCACAGCATGGATAGGACAAACCTTGTTCGAGGTCGAGCAGTCGGGGACAGTGTACGAACCGCCATCAAAAATGGCAGGGTAGCCACCAGAGAGCGTATCGCTCGTGAGGGTTGGGTAGATGTATAGCTCGTTGTTCTTGACGTAAAGATTCGTGCTGCTCGTCGTCGTGATCTGGAACTCGCCATTGCTGCCGAGAGACACCAGTCAGCACACACCATCTCAGTAACCTGTCATGGAAATCGGGTACGGCGATGCCCGCCCCAGTACCCAAGCAGTCTAAAGTAGGTAACAAGAGCGGGCCATAGGCCACAAACGACGGCGCCAATCACGCAAGCCTTGAAGCGTGGCCATGGCTGAAGCAAAACACTGGCCAGAGTGCACCTATCATTGTCGCCAGTCGCACTAAGCAAGACCAGCACATCCCAGCACGCACAACGACCAAAACAAAACAAAATCCACGCCACTCACCCAAATCCACCGAGCTGGTTATCCGGCGACCACGTCTGGTTGAGGTCGAGCCCGCCGCTCCAGTCTTCGCTGAGCACGCTGCACAGCTCGCTGTTCGAGAGCACGTTCACGCTGATCCAGCTAAAGTAGCACACCGCCGCGGCGCCGAGGACGCCAAGGAACATCCCGAACAACGTCAGCCAGTACGACGCGCGCTTGCGCCCATCCTTCTTCGCCATCCACGGCTTCTCCTCCGCAGTCAGCTTTGT
This sequence comes from Fibroporia radiculosa, assembly GCF_000313525.1. NCBI lineage: Eukaryota > Fungi > Basidiomycota > Agaricomycetes > Polyporales > Fibroporiaceae > Fibroporia > Fibroporia radiculosa. Next base: position 25,373 of record NW_012133282.1, on the reverse strand, counting down.
CACAAGCCTGCGCGCGCGCAATCACCATTGCACACCACGCACCACACGCATCGCACGACAAAACACCCGACAACATAACCAGTAAAGTGAGCGATCAAAACCAACAAAACGAGTAGTCAGCAAGGATGAGCAATGAGAGAGGAAAGCGGAAGCACGACGCACCGCGAACTGGGCAGGATCGGCTTGCTCTTGCGCAGCTGCGCCTGGATGTCCGCGTAGCTCGGGTACTGGCTGGGGTACAGCCCACTCCCCGCGTACGAGTTGAGCGCCGTGCTCGAGCCGCTCCCGGGCGGGTACGCGTACGGGTAGCTCGGCGGCGCCCACAGTGACGACGTCGGACGGCTCGCGGGGCTCAGGAACGGCGCGCGCATCGACATTGCCGCACTCGCGTTCGAGGCGATTGCGCCCGCTGCACTGCGCGCGTACAGGCTGCCGTGCCCGGGGCTCGGCGGGGTCTGGCTACGGTCCGCCTCGCCGCCCATGAAGGGCGCGTAGGGGCGTCCGAGCTCATCCGTCTCGGCGACGAGGCCGTAGCCGCCGGTCGCCTGGCCGGTGGGGTATGCGGTACCGCTGCCGGGCGGGCTGAGGGGGTTTCCGCCGGCGGGCGCCATGAGCACATTGTTGCCGTAATTGTTGTAGCTCCCGGGACCTGCAGAGATAGACACCATTGAGTGTCCCGAATTACTCGGCGGCGGTGGTGGAGGGAGCTGAGCGAGCGTCGCACCTCCTGGACCACGTGCACGGATCGATTCGAGCGAGGAACGCTTGTTGACGCCACCAGGGAGGGGGTCGGGGTTGCCAGTGTGGCTTTGGAAGGCGTAAGAGGAGGGTGGGGCACGACCACCAAAGCCTTTCTCACTGCCGCTGCTCATACGATCGCCGGGGCCGCCGTAGAGAGAGTTGCGGGGGGTCTCGTCAGGGGAGCCAAATGGATTTGCGAGAGCGTGACCGATGGACGAAAGCGGAGGGGAGTTGAGCATGGGGCCGTCCTCTTCGCCAGCGGCGTAGGCGTGAGCATAGTCGTACGAGTAGTCGTTGGCGGCGCTGCTACGGCGGCGGGTGTGGTTGCGTGAGCGAGTGGTGCCGGGAGGACTGGCGGCGACAGCGCGAGGCTGAGAGGAGTTTGTGTTGGAACGGCCACGCATATGGACGCGGTTGGCGTTGGCGCGGGGGGTGCTGACGCCAAAGTTGGAGTTGTCCGAGTCGCTGGCGGTCTCAGCGTCGCTGGAGGAATGGCGGTCGCCGTCGAGGAACTGAGGACGAGGCGGGCTGAGGGGGCTAGGGTCGCCGCCGCGAGAGCCAGCCCGGTCGCGGGAGTATGCGGTGGCCATGGGGAGTTGCTGGGTAGAGGAGAAGGGGGAAGTGAAGTAGGCCTCCTCGTCGTATTGTTGTGCGGCGCCTGCGGTTGCTGAGCGCGCGTGGGCAAAAGACGGGGAGGAGGTGGTGGGGACAGAGCTGTAAGCGTCAGAGTAGCTAGCCGAGTAACTGTCGCGCTTTCTGTAGGCCATGCGAGGGACAGCGAGTCTGGGCTAGCAGCCTGGTGCGTGTACGCAAGCGTGGGGGCAGGTGGAGATGAGGCAGTGATGCGGTAAGCCGCCAGCCTAAAACCACCGGAGTGGAGAGGACACTTACGGATAAGGGTCAAAAAGGGCGAAGAAGGAAAAAAAGGCGTAGATAGGCTTCGGTTTTATGCCGGCAGAAGAGGTGCGATTTGCGGGAGCGATGAGGCGAGTGCAAGAGCGAGCAAGTGAGTGGGGGGAAAACGAGTGTGGCTGCGCGGCGGCTTACTGAAAAAACTGATAGGATGAGAGATTCTGCTGGACGGAGAAGGAGAGACCCGACAGCAGCGATGAGGAAGAGGGAAAGAGCAACGACAACCCCCGCCCGCGCCTCCTTCATCTCCCCCACCGGCCCTCCCACGCTCCCCTCTGTCCCGGGTCCTGCCCGCTGGCATCTCCCGATGGTGTCCGGGGCCTGCTCCGATAAGCCCCCCCGACTGTTGCCCGCCGCCCCACACCGCATTCGCCTCTTGCCTTTGCCCTGACGTTCCCTCGTCGCGCAGCACAGCGGCACGGCGCGTCTTCCCACGCCACCCGCTTCCGTCCGGCGCGCTCACCCTCCGCACGCCGACTTGCTCGCCGGCCGCGGACCCACAGCGGGAGACCAGCACGGTGCGCCCTGGCCGCGGCGGCGCTCTCCTCCTTCGCTGCGTCGTCGGTCACGTAACCCGGGATCGCACCGCCGCCGCACGTCCGTCGCCGTGACGTCACCCCGCGACGGGCCTCGACTTTGACATTAAACGTATTCCCTGCTCCCCCGTTCCTGACGCTGGCGCCCGCTCGTCCACACAGCGTACGTAGGCCTCTCCGGGGTCCCGCACTGCTGGTTATAAATAATACATATGCTGGCGATGCCTCCGGCCCATCAGCGGCGCACCGGGCCTGAGACGGCTGTTGTCCAGCTTGGCACGGTTCTCCCACTGCGCTTAGAGCATGCGGGGGACGCTGTCTGCGACCCCAAGATGACAGCGTGACGGACACTGCACACAGCGTCGCAGCTCACGACGAAGCTCACGCCGTTCAGGAACCTCAGATACCAAAATCACAGACTCTCTACGATCATGATCGTAGTTGGCCTCGTCGCACCCACTCCATTGCGACCGCCTGAAACGGGGTGTCGAATTGATTGCTACAGATGCTCACTTGTATGTATCATTCCGCAAGCATGAATAATAATCACCACCCAGCGTCCTCCGCGCACGCCAGGCAGGCCAGGACTTCCGCCGCGATAAGTTACAAGTACATGTTTGCGCGCTCGCCGTGCGCACCGCCGCACGGCTGCTAATCACGATCGGGCCTGGCTGTCATAGTACCAGCGCAGTTGCCGTGTAACAAACACAAATAATATTGGAAAATGGCTTCGCGCGCGAGGACAGTCTGCCGCCTGTGTTCAGCTTCATGCAAGCTACACGACGAGCCCACGCGGAGGTCTGCCGCGGTGTGTGGGCCCTGCGCGCGGAGATGACTCATTCGAATACTGTGAGGCCTGGGGCGTGAGGTTCATACGGGTACAGCGTCGAGAGGCTGGGTCGCGACGCGGTTGCGAGCACGAGACGGCGAGGCGGGGTGCCCAAGGGAGACGCTGTGTGTGATACCGGATGTGCGATCGACTTGCGGTGGGCCGTTCGCATCTCCTGCTGTCCGCGCCCGACGGCGGGGTGCAACCGCCGACGCGTGCAGCGGACCCATAGGACAGCGCGAATTGTGCGCCGAGTAGAGCGCGCCGCGGGAGGGGTGTGGACACCGGTGGGCGGTAAAGCTTCGATTCATGCGGAATACAAATAGGCTGAGTGAGCATCGGCGGGTGTCTGGCTCCGCGGCTGGGCATCGCGAGGAATGCCCTGTCGACGTCTGCGAGGTGTCGAATTACTGCAGCAGTGAATCGATGGCACATCGACGAGTGGATGCGACTACGTACCGACGTGCGGGACTGGCTGCTCGTATGGCGAGTGGCGGGCAGGCGTCCGAGTCTTACGGGGGCGACGCCGCACGCTGGCGTTATAAGAAATCTGTCTGCCCGCTCCCGATCCATGCCATAGCGGCCGTCCTTTAAACGCAAGCGAGGAGAGCTTGCGCTGCTCGTTAGCGGGTGGTGGGGCGTATTGTGTATTACGGGCGCGTCATCGTGTCTGTGGTGACCCTGAAGCGATTGACATGGAGTGCTGTTGTATCCGATAATATTCGGTAGAAATGGTTGGAGACCCACCGTAATGATTACACGACCACAGGTCCCGAATTGAACGGTCCTGGCAGAGCAAGAGCTGGGCATTGACCACGAACCCGACGTGCACCCGATGTCACACAGGCTGACACCGCGGCCCGCCCGTCGCCATCGCTGTCCAGGCCTGCGAGGAGCCTACAAATCCTCGCCTGCTGTCATTAAAATTGGCGAGTGGTCACCGCACAGTCCAGACCCTCGAGGGCCAATCGCAGCACAGGACCCCGGAACGACGCGTTGCTGATGGCCGGCACGGCCATTGCCATTTGATCGCGCCAAACACGACGACACGATCTGATCGTCCACCTTCAAGGCGGCCGATCGCCGGCAGCCGGGCGGGGGGGAGAAACCTCGGGGCCGGTGGGGTGTCCAAGGGCGGCGTTGCGCGTGAACGAGTCTGATAAATCGCAGGACGATGTGTCCGGGGACGGCGTCATTGTGTGCGTCATGGTGCACTGACATGGGACGGACGCTGTTCGTGTTTCGCTGGCGTGACGCAGTCGGCGAGGGTGCGGTCTGTGCGTATCGCCGCCAAGCCTGTGGTGCGGTGGAGCAGGGACGCGCGCAGGTGGAATTGACTTGCAAATTGGGATCGAGTTTGAAACGAGGCGTGCGCGACGGCGCATTTCTGCAGGATTTATTTGTGCGCGAGTGCTGCAGGCTCGCCGCGCCGGCGCGCAGGCCGGACGCAAAGATAGCGCAGGGCAGCTGTTCGGCTGCGAAGCGTCGGGCGCAATGTTACGGCTAGAGAGATAAGACAGGGCACAGCCGTCTCGGCGGTCTGTGGCTCAGGTCGACGCCCGAGGAGGCGGGCCTGCCACCTCGCGACCGACGTCACGTCGGGGTCGGGGGCGGGCTGGGGTCTCTGCTGGCGGCGGGGAGGGCAGTGCGCAGTGGTCGGCCGGGGAGTGGCCGGGGACCCGGGGGAGAAGGGGGATGGGAAAAAGGCGAGGAGACGGGCGTCTGAGGGGATAAGCTCCACTTGCGGCCGGACAGCGCGACGCACGCTCTTTTCGTTTCCTTTCGTTCCTTGCAGCTTCGAGTACCGCAACTTCTCCTCCTCCTCTCCTCCTCTCCACTTGGCGTGTCGCGCCGTTCCCTTCTTTTACCACTACCACCATCACCTCTCCCCCCGCTCCTTCCCTCCCGCCCGCCTCTCACTGCCCGTCCCACTCTCTCGACGGCAGTGACCCCCGCAGCGCGAGCCCAGGATGGACTACGACCGCTACGATGCCTTCCTCCACCACATCTTCAAGCAGACCCAGGGCGACGCCTGGTTCCGCCCAAATGAGGACAACCTCTCTGCCGGTGTCGCCCTCCGTGTCGACAATGGTCCCGAATTCCGTGTCTTCCCCTACGAGAACCTCGCCCTCGAGCCCTTCGAGGCCGCCGTCTCCGCTCTCAACCCCGCCGTCGCTGTCAAGGTTCGCAGCGCTGCCGTCCACGCTGCCCTCTCTGAAGTGTGAGTCCCGTATCCATGCCACTTGCCGCCCGCCCGTCCGCATGCCTTATCGGGCTGCCGCCGTCGCAACACGCCCTCGTCTGCTCGTACTAACATATCCTCTCGACGCAGGGGCCCCGACGACCGCTCCATCTATGTCGACGCCAACACTCGCATCCAGATCATCGAGACGATGATGGACCTCCCCACCGCGGATAAGGAGCAGAGCGCTGCCTTCATTGTGAGTCCCGTCCTGTCCCGCCTCTCTATTGCATGCCGCACTCTCGTCGTTGCGCTCGTGTTTCTTTTCTTGCATGTACGGCGCAGTTGCCGTGGCAGATACTGCGCGGTATCTGTTGCCAGGCAGGGTTTGATGGGATACCATCTGCTCCCGTACAGTCGAAGAGCTCGAGCATCTCCGCTCGCACCTCCTCGCAACACCCGTGCCATTTCGGCTCCCTGTATTGTATTGCGCCGCCGGCGATGGTGCACGCCCCTGTGTCCTTCCATACTTGCGACGACGGCGTGGTCTGCGATAGGCGCCATCGTGTTCCCTGAGCGCTGGAGCTATTATCGTCGTTGACTGAATTGCCTGAACTCCATCCCTCGTCCGTTCGAACGTCAGAGACCACTCGTCGAGCACGGAATGTATGACGTTGCTTGTGACCATGTCTTGTTGGCGCAATAGTGTCGATCACACCAGGGCTTGCGCACTCGGAGGCTGTGCCAAGGCTGACGATCGAGCCCAGTTCTTGGGTACGATCTCGGTGTATGCGCCGACGCTCAGGCTAGAATAGTGGTCCCTTCCATCTCTCGTTGGGCTTCCCTGTATTTTGCTCATTATCGCTGACAATACTTCCCTTCAGCGCGATGAGCGTGTGATGGTCATCTGGTCTGACTCGATAGATGGCATTATCCCGACGTCCAAAGAGTTCGAGGAGCGCCTCATCAAGCTCCTCTGGCGTTCACGGCCGAGTGCAGGCGCGAGCCATGCCAACAGCTCGAGCAGTCATCCAAACAGTATCCATGGTGAGTTGCGCACAACATGTTCTCACGCCCCTTCCTCCCTGCCCATGTGCCGCGGTAGTAGTAGTAGCAGTGGTCTTGCACACGCAGTGGCTGCGCAGTCGCTATCGTATTTTCCCACTCACCCTTTCGTAGCCACCGTTCCATTCTGTCGCAGTATGATAGCTACGTACTGCATTTTACCCTGCCCATTTCGTTGTATATGCTTCCTCACACCAACCTACCCCAGCCAATACACCAGACAAACGCCCATGTCGCACACGTTTCCTTACTGATGTTCGGCCGAGGCGCTGACGACGTTTTCTTATGCAGGGTCGATCTCGGGCCACTCTATGATGTCGCGGACATCTGGCCGCCGACTTGGTGTCCCGGGCACACCGGGCCCTCCGGGTACTCCCCGTGGAATGGGCCGCATGAGTATGGTGGGTATTGTAGCGACTGTATGCTAGGCGGGATTCCGTGCTGATGCGGTGAGCTGTAGGAGCTCATGCCAAGCGATGTCGAGAAGAGCCTCAACCCGGAGAACAACGGCGTGAAGACCAAGACAGTCCGGTGAGCTGCGCTTCGGCGGTTTGGTGGTTTGATGTTGCGATGGACGCTGACGATGTGGCAACAGGACATGGTACGGTCGCAAGAAGACGATCATCATCCAAGACGAGATGGGCGCAGCGCTAGACGAGCTCGGACCCTCGAAGCGTCCCACGCTGTTATATGCGCCGATCTACAACGGGTTAGCCGCAGGCATGGCCATCTGTGCGTTGTCGTTGTGTTTGGGAGATGTATGCGTAATGCTGATGAACTGTGGGCAGACTTCATTGGCAACGGTTTGAAGACCCTGCTAGAGGAGTGGGAACTCGACAACAACTACGAGCGGTTCGCGCTGTGCGCATTGATGCCCTTGCTGTTCTCTGTTTCTTTGGTACGTTGGCCTGTGGGCGCTGATGCTGAGATATGGGCGCTGAAGGTCCTTGGTGCTGCAGTTTTTCGCCATCCAGATCATTCAGAACGTCTCCATGGCTATCGGCCCCATCGCACAGTACCACGAGAATTCGAAGTACTATTCTGCTGTGAAGCCGCGCCCTAATAAGCTCGTGGATAACAACTTGCCACACATTACCCTTCAGATGCCCGTGTATAAGGAGAGTTTGGAGAGCGTTTTGTGAGTCGCTTTTCTGCGGTGTGCATGTGGCATGTGGCAGATGCTGACGCACTATGACAGAGCACCATCAATAGAATCAATGAAAAAGTGTATGCAGACGTACGCCCGCCAGGGCGGGACGTCAACTATTCTGATCCATGACGACGGTCTCAGGGTGCGTTGCGTGTGGTTTTTTTCTGATCTCACGACGGGGCGCTAATGGATCCCGTGTACGACGTTTGCAGCTGCTGCCGGTTGAGGAGCGTGATGCACGTATTGCGTACTACGCAAACCACGGCATTGGCTGGGTCGCGCGGCCGAAGCACGATGACGCGCCGGACGGGTTCAAGCGTGCGGGGCGGTTCAAGAAGGCGTCGAACATGAACTACGGTCTGAAGCTGTCGCTGCTCGCGGAGAAGCACCTCGAGACGCTGCAAGCGCAGGAGCGCGAGCGCGGCCCGCGCTCACCACGCACGTCGCACGAAGAGCAGCGCTACGGTATGCAGTACCAGCATCGTGATGGGGGCAACGCGAGCGTTGTGAACGTCGGCGGTGACGAGGACGCGGAGAAGGTGAACATGGACGACTGGGAGCTCGAGGAAAAGGCGCTGCAGCTGGCGATCGACGAGATGTACGAGGCCAGTGGGCGGCGCTTCCGCCCGTGGGCTGCGAACGGTCGTGCGTGCCGTATTGGCGAGATTATCCTCATCGTCGACTCGGATACGATCGTGCCCGAGGTGCGTGCGGTGCTTGCTTTGTGTCTGGGGGGGCGTGCGCTGACGGGCGTGTGTGTAGGACTGTCTGCGTGATGCCGCAAGAGAGATGGCCGAGTGCCCGGACGTGGGCGCCATCCAGCACGAGTCCGGTACGTGATGTTGCGTGTGCGACGGGGGCGCAGCTGACGCGATGTGGATCGCCTCGTAGATGTCATGCAGGTCGCCCACCATTACTGGGAGAACGGTATTGCCTACTTCACACGCCGTATCAACAAGTGTATCTCGTACAGTACGTGTCTGCGTTCACTTGGGTGGGTGTGTTCGCTCACGTATCCTAATTATTCCGCATCTAGCTTGTGCGAACGGTGAGGTTGCCCCCTTTGTCGGACACAATGCCTTCCTGCGCTGGAGAGCCGTCCAGGACGCTGCGTTCATCGATCCGGCTGACGGCGAAGAGAAGATCTGGTCCGAGTCGAACGTGTCTGAAGACTTCGACATGGCCATGCGTCTCCAGATGCGCGGATTCATCATTCGGTGGGCGACATACTCGCTTGGTGGCTTCAAGGAGGGTGTGTCGCTCACGTGTGACGACGAGCTGAACCGATGGCAGAAATATGCGTACGGTGCGTAATCTGGCGGCCGCGCTGTCTGTCTGCGTGATGTGCTGATGGGTGCGTGCAGGATGTAGCGAGCTGCTGTTCAACCCCATCGCTCAGTGGTGGCGCAAAGGCCCGATCAGCCCCCAGATCCACAAGTTCATGTGGTGTTCCGCCCCAATCCACTACAAGGTGTCCATGATGGCGTACATGTTCTCGTACTGTGAGTTTATACCGCCATACTCCTCGCACGCGAGGCAGGCACTGACGGGCACGGTGCAGACGGTCTCGCGGGCGCGCTCACAATCTCGACAATCAACTACTTCATCCTCGGGTGGCAGCTCGAGATTGACGGGTTTTACATGCACAGTTTCGAAATCTGGCTCGCGACCACCGTCGTCTTCATCGGCACTGGTAACATCGGCTTCACCCTGCTCCAATATCGTCTCGGCGAAGGGCCCCTTGTGAGTGTCGCTTGGGTACGTCTGCTGAGTTTGGTGCTGACTGGGTGTACAGGTCATGTCTTTCCTCATCAACGTCATGTGGATTCCGTTTTTGTGAGTCGCTAGCTTCTGGCCTGTTTTGTGTTCGCTTATCGCTCACTCTCGAACGCCCAGCTTCTTCTTCTTCGGTGGTTTGTCTATCCCTATCAGTCAAGCCGTTCTGTCGCATCTGTTCTCGTACAACATGACGTGGGGTGCGACGAAGAAGGAAGTCGAGCGATCAAATTTCTTTGAGGAGATTCCGAAGATTCTCAAGCGGTACGTTCAGCCTGCTACATTGTTCGGTTATTAGGGCTGACTCGGTGGCGTTCGCGCCGCGTAGCTTCTGGTTCCCGTGGACATGTAGTTTCATTCTCGTGGCCACCATGGTCATCCTCAGCACAAATCTGCTGCCTGTGGCGTGGCAGATTAATGGGTCTGCATGGGCCGTCATCTTCCCTCTGGCGCTCATGGTCGGCTGCCATATATTGTACCCGGTGAGTTCAGCTTCGTATTGTTATTGTAAATGTCTGCTGAAGCCGCGGGGCGCAGATCGTGCTCAACCCATGGTTGATGGTCTTCTCATATTAATCGCCATGTCGTGACGACCTTTCAGGCTATATACGTGCGCCTGCTCCCTCATGCACATACCACCGACCGCTATACCATCCGGACAGACGGACACTCTGGCTGCTTTCGGACTATCCCTACCCACGCTCGTTTGCTGTGTACCGTGTCGCGCTCTCGTTCGCTCCTTGTCCAGCGAGGCTGATGCGCGAACAGCCCCGCCTCCCCCTTCCTGCCACCCGCCCTCGCAGCCTATCTCCCTCGTCGCATACCATTGTTTATTTCCTAGCTTCAATCTAGTCTCGCATGTTTCGCATGGCGGTTGCTGTTGAACGGACCGAAACGCTTGCGCTTAAACTCGATTTATAGTTTTTGTTTCCCTTTTTAGTATTTGTGTTTCCCTCCCCCTTTGTCTCCCTTTATATGTGTCCCGTGGCCGCTGCAAATCTGGTATTCTCCATTGCAATCACGAATAGAACCCTTCATCGCGGATTATTTGTTTTTTCGTCTTAAACGGGCCCTGGGCTCGTGGTATGCGACGTTACGCGCTAGAGAGATGCCGGAACCTAATTTAAGTTTGTGTCGTTTTGGAATGCTGAGGTATGCTGAGGCCTGAAGCTGAAGCTTTGAAGGCCTGAAGGCTACATATTTCAACGTTTCGACATGGGCATAGCGGAAAGTGAGCCCGCCCTTGTATCAGAAGTGCGTGCCGAATTGATCAACGCGCACACCGAGGCTCCCACTCAGTGGCCGCGGTCACTTGGCGTTCAGTCTGCAGATAGCGCTCCGGGCGACGGAACCTCAGCGTATGCGGCCGCGTTTGGGCGCATTCAGCCAACGGCGGTATCTATGTGTACAGCATGCACCTAGCACGGCGGACTCGGTTCTTGCTCATCTATCATCGTTCAGGGTCTTGTCAGGCTTCGGACGTCTGTGCCGAAGGCATCATGATGCTGAGCGTTTTATGAATAGGCTTGAATCAGTCTGAGAAAGGCAGAATGGTGATGTATCATGTCCTCGTGCACCTTGTGCTGATGCTCCATGTGTACTACTACAAATATCTACATCTAGAGAGGGGGGACAAGAGGGACACCGTGGATCGTGAATGCGCGTGGGGTGCGTCGGGCCCGGAACTGCGACAAACAGAATGGGTGAGATGCGTGTCTGATCCCAACGTAGCAATCGTCGTCGGTGTGCACACGAAATTGACATCATCGCGAACCCTTCAGTTGCTCAGGCGGGAGAGGTGGAAGAGGGGGAGATCTCCCGACGGCTCGCGGAGTACTACCTCTCCCCATCTCTCCCTTCACACGAACCGTGTAGTACTCGGTTCAAACGAATTAGAATGTATATATCCACTGGCATCTTTCGAGCCGGGGGGCCATCGTCAGACCGGCTAAATTGAGATGTATCTTAGCGGATTTGAGAGGTGCGAAGGTCGTGTCGCATCAAATGAGAGGCGTGGTTCCCTAATAGGCTGTACACCGCTAAGGTCGCTATAGCTAATGGGTAATCCAAAATCAGGGTATCAGGCTGCCGCTACTGACGTACTCGTGAATTTTATCTGATACATCGCCTACAGGCTGTGCCCTTATCATGAGCCCAACTTACTTCGGTACTAGAAGTGAATGTAAATTTAAAGCAATTCAATTAGGAAGCCATCGCACCGACTGGCCCACCGGGTATGAATAAAGGAATCTTCATTCCCAATAGAAAAAGGAAGGGTCAGATAACGGTGATCCATACAAAAGATATCTACGGTCGGTATCAGCGAGCTGGTGCGACATAATCGGCTGAGGGTGTACATCTGCCAGTAGCCATGATGGATGTCCTACAGACATGCCGAAAGACGTCAAGCGTTGTGGAAGGTGCGTCTGAACGGAACATGGCATCTATAAAACACAAGAAGCGTGGTCAAGCTGCTTCTCGTAAACGGGTAACGGGAAATAGGCTGAAGGGCACGCGAATTTGACACGCTGATTCCATCTCAGAGTTCCTTGAGCGGTACCGAGTTGCAGAACACGCAACGAAGAAAGGGCATGAAACACATGCTTGTTCTGCGCAGGAGCTGCCTTGGGCCTCAAGTGCATGCGCAGATGTGCGCGAGAACATCGTGCAATCCGGACCCGATGTTATAAATTCGGCACCTAAGCCAGGCATAAGTGTCAGACGTCGACCATCCAAGCTATGACCGGCGTCAGCTTGAAGCACTCTGAAAATGGGTGGCTTCTTGAGGTGTAGTGTATGAAGCCTCGATGCCGCACTGATTCATTACAAATTGTCACGGTTGGACTGCACAGCTGTAGCCCTCTGTCGTTCATTTGCAAATAATTGGGGCAAGATGCACAACAGGCACATCTATGAATCGCCATGTATGAAAGGTGGATATAAAGAGCAAATTTGACATGTGCACACCAACAACAGACTCGAGTTAGGTATGTGCGAAATCCTGCAGGGTCAGTGCGAGAGGCGTCAAGTTTAATGCCTGGGACTTCTGTGAGATTAGGATTTATAGGATGGTATGATTGTTTACTCACGCTCTTCTCTACGACGGTTGAAATAATGATGGGACCCGATTTCAGTTTAGAACACTCAGCATCTTCATCTTGCACTTTAAAGCAGGCTCCTGTATATTTCCACATTTCCGTCAAATGCATTTGCGGCATGTGGTAAATGCGCGAACCTCATGTTGAATTACTCTTCGAACATCTGCGGCAAGAACCAATTCCGTTCAAAAGGAGTAGATGGTTACTCCTAAATCAAGTCGCACCGCGAGCAATTGCCGAAGTTCGGTAGATGAACATCCACCGGAAACTGGCTGCGGGAGATTCTATTTTCCTCCAATTTTCGATCTCCAAACACACGGCTGGATTTATATGAAAGGAACGCTGCAAAAAGGCCAATCAGAGGCTATCGATCTGCTATGTTTGTTGCCCGAACATAACAATTCAATGTTCGGGCTCCGAAAATTGAGAGAAATCGCGATCCCTCCCGGCGCATGTACGGCGCGTGTCCGGACACCACGCTTTGCTCATGGTGTCGATTCAATACCTCGCAAGAATAGGTTCAGGTTATCAGTTAATACCGGGGAAGACATAATAGGCTGCATGATTAGTGTAGAGAGGCACGAATCTGTGATTAAGTGGGAGAACATAGTGAACGGTGCGGCTAGCCACTTTAGCTGGGGAACTGAGGCATCGGCATGAACATGTAGGTCCTCTGGGACTCCCATCTTCTTTGCTGGTTCATGGTCCCACCGCAATGATACATATGCGCCATCCTGGAAGATAACGGCGCATTCCGGTTGTTTTGCATAATAAATAGCAGCGTGGCAATATTGGGATTCCAAATGACGGTGTTGGGGCAATAAAATTATGAGACGATCAGCGATGAAAAGTCTAGAACCCGTATTTGTGGAGGTATCATCGTGTTTGAGGACGTGAGCACAGGCCGCATGTGAGACTGGTAGAGAAAATGACACGCCTGCGCTTCCATGAACAGTGCCGTGTCAAATAAGACCATAGTGATGTTATTCGTTGAGAACTTCAACAGATACTGAGGTGCTAGACAAATGCATGAGTTTTAGTATATTCAAAGCTGGCACCGAGAGTCAATAGACGGTAAGCGCATTTACTCACAAGAGCCGTCCACTGGCCTTCACTTTCGGAAGCTTTGACGAGACGTGTGTTCTCCAAGATCCAGCAGATATCACATTTGTAACTTCGCTGCGAGAATTGACCCTACACCGGTGGTGAAAGATCATGTCTTGAGGGCGGGATATTGGCGTGTGGAGAGGACCTGATCGATCCGTTCACAACAATTGTATTCGATTTTGTCAAGCACATCTAGTACATGCTCCCCTTCACGAGCATCGAGCTTTATGACGATCTGAAGTTCGACTAGCTTGGGTAGAGAAGCATGAGACAAGATATTTGCTAGCCAGCCCAAGTCTTTGAGATCGAGATCAACCAACAACGCACTCAACTTGACAGCTGGTGTGAGATCTGGAAGAGCATCTGCGGTAAGAGAACATTAACCAACATTATGCTGTATTGCAAAGTAGACCTTTTTCGAAGACGTACTATTTGAATTATCGATTGGGTTCTGTAGCTGAATGTCCAGGGAGGAGAGCGACTCTCCGGCTGCAGCGACCATCCTCGCGCCTTTCTCTCGGTCAGAGTCATCGAAACTGAGATGGTGGAGGTGAGCGCCAATTGAGACCATGCCGAGGAACTCCATGACGCTGCTACTCTGGTCCAGATAGGCGGCAACGAGTGTGGGCGTACGTGACTCTCGAACCGTATCCGCAACGATGCCATACTTCGCAAACTTCACAGAAAAGCATTTAAGGATGGAGAGGCGGCAGAGGGCGCCGATAAGCCGCCCAAACACAGCTGCAGAGGGGAATGAGACTCCAACAAGCTCGAGGGTGCTGATCGATCCAAATGTGGCATTCATATGCAAAAAAATCTGTGGGTGCAGCTTTCCAGAAACCCAGTCGCAATTGACAAGATTGAGTGTTGCGACGCGAGGCAACTTCCGAGCCATGCGTACAGCAAACGACCCCAAGACATCGATCTTGTATGGGTTCCAGAAAGATACCGTCTTGATGACATCGTATCGCTCGGGATACTCTTCTAGTCCTTTGATCAATCGGAATATCCCTTTCTTGTCCAAATCCTCGACATCAACCTTCTCCCGGGCACGAAAGCGACAGAGAGCAAGCCACCCTTGACAAACCATCGACAGCTTCTGCAGCTGGTCTTGGTAATCCCAGCTATGCCAGCAATGGTCCAACACTAAATCAATAATGGTCAACCATAACTCGACCGGGAGTTGGGTCGGATATTTAGGGAGGACATCAGATGGTTGTCCAGAGGCTTCGAGAACAGACACTGAGGAATGTACATCGTTATCTATTTGTACACTTTTGGATGCCAGTGTAGACTGATGTATATGGTGTGTACTCACCTTCTCCGCTCGGAAGATTCTCAACAGTGTCGACATTTAGTCCAGACGGTGATCCGTGGGTTTGAACACTATGTGGAGTCCGAGGTGAATTGAACCTAGTTTTCCATGGACAAAAGCGCATGCAAGCACGCATGATTAGAGCTAGATACGAAATTACAGCCATGCACCACAAGGGCATCATTGGAGAGTATGCAGAGGATGGCGTGAATAGCAGAGCTGGTCATTTAGTGGGCCAGTAACTCCGCAAAAGCAACAATGAGTACATACAAACCACACTCCCCGGCGCGTATCTGTCTATGTGTATCGTCTAGTGCCTGCCCCATATACAAATGCCAACCGGGTGGGAAACATTGTCACACAGAACCATGTGTCAGGTGCTGCCGACTGAGCTCGCACTGGCACAAGCACAACTTTAAGAATCCAGGATATGGTAGGCCATAAGTGCGCGTGCTTGCACTCATTGCAGAATTTATCTGGCTGGCGACGAGAATCTGAAAAGCAGTACCTAGCATGTCAGAGTCGGCAGAATGCACCTAGCAAACGAGTGCACTTTTATGCAGATAGCGGGACGTTAACCTAAAAGAATGTATCATGATGTCAGGCGTTTACTGCATGCACGCGAGTCGATCGACTGAACGAGTCAAGCGTCTTGGTGCTAAGGACGATATACGTAGCCTGCCTCCCCTCTCGTGGCGACCAGGGAGCTGATATTTGCAAATGCTTCTCGAGGTCAAATTATGAATGGAGGTGAAAACGTTATGATGAACCTCTGAGTCAATGTGTCAACCGCCCTCACTCTGCCCAGCATCTGGTTGGCGCGAGGTCTACATTGAATATTGAAGAGTTGCCGTCGCGCTAGCCTGCTTCCATGTTCGATAAGATGATATACGGGGAAATCCTTCAGCCATGAGAACTTGCAGACATTGCGTTGTGCGGTCTTATGCGATTCTACTGTGTTGAGATTAGGAATCTAAGGCCAAGGTGTTGGATCTGAAAAGGACTTGGAAGTGCCGCGAATCAGACACATGGCCGCATAGCCCATCTCATGCTCGAGAGCACCCAGTTAGGTTTAGGAACAAGGCAAAAAAGATGATACAGGATAACGATCAAAGTGATCAGTCTGTAAGTTTGACTTAGCCCGAGTACTAAGGCGTATCGCGGTATCAGTCGATCCCCTAGGCAGCTGTCGATCACTCCTTCGTCACAATTCACCAACGTAGACACAACTAGCGGCTTGAAGAACGTCTCGAGAACGTCTTGGAGCGTCCAGCAGTCTGTCTGACTACTCGCCGTTCACCGTCAACAATTCACATCTGCCAGTGACACGCTCGCAGAGAAAAACGGTCCGGCAGAAATATTACAGCGAGTATAAATACGAAGATAAGATTACGATACTTAGAACAAATGAGAAGGTGTTCTGCATAAAGACCGGCCCGGGATAGATGTAATTCTACACGAACGGCTTCTTGCAAAACAGCTACACGATGCGTGGACGCGGATTCAGCTTGCGCTACGGGTGATTCCCAGATAATCTGGATGTAACACATCCGCATAAATAGGTTAATCTAGTACTTGGCAACGAATATTGAGGGCGAGACTGATAGCGAGCATCCGTAAGCAGTGCCGGGAATGAATGGTGCGTTGTGTCGTGGTAATGCCAAAAGTGCTGTCGGCGGCAAGAGCCAGGTCAAATTGGGATGTGGAGCAACATGGGTGAGAACTAGTATGCATGGATAGATACAAGAGTTCTAGGGGTCATGTAAGCACTGGTAATTCCAAGACTTGAGATCAACAGCCGACCACTGTGTAACTCACAAGAGCCGACCACTAGCATATAATGTTGGAAGCTTCGACGAAAGATGCATCTTCCAGGACTCGGCGGTCAACACCTTCATTACAACACTACGACGAACAGTACACCGAAGGTGGAAGGTGATCTTCCGAAGGGCGGGAAACTGACGTCCGGAGAGGATTCGATCAATCTGTGCATAGGCGTCGTCGCTGACATCATCGAAGCTGCCTTGCACGCACTTGTCTTTATCGCGAGGGCGTACAATGATCTCGATCTCGGCTAGTTTGGGCAAAGAGGCGGGAGGCAAGGCGTCTGCTAGCCATCGCGGGTGGAAGGACCAGTCCGCATCAAAGCCATCGAGAAAGACGGACAGAAGACGCAGGTTGACGGCCGGCGTGAGATCGGGAAGAAGGTCCTGGCCTGAAGCTGGGAAATAATATTTGGCACTGCATTGTACGGTGAATATATACTTTAGAACACACCGGTATCTTCCTCGAAGCTATTCATCTCTGGCTTGAAATGGAGGGAAGAGAGGGGATCGGCCGTGATAGCGATCAGCGTAGAGCATCCCTCTCGAGCATCAGGTCCACTGAAGGTAACGTGGCGGAGATAAGTGCTGGCCCTGGTCGCAATGAGGAAGTCGGCGACATCACTGCTGCCGTAGAGATCAATGGCGTCGAGCCGGGGGAAGCTTGACATTAGCACGTTATTCGCGACAATGGTATCTCTTTTGAGTCTCACAAATCTACATTTGAGTGAGACAAGGCGTGGAAGAGCACAGATAAATCGTCCAAAGACGGTCGCAGAAGGGAACGAGACCCAGAGGAGATGAAGCCTAGTAATCGACCCGAATGCAGCATTCACATGCAGGAAAACCTGCCAATGCAACTGCCCTGGGACCCACGCACAATCTTCGAGTCTTAGTATCTCCACTCGGGGCAGTTTCCCTGCCATGCATATAGCAAGAGAGCCAAACATATTGATCTTGTTGTTTGCGAAATTGACCCTCTTGATGACTTTGTATCGTTCGGGTTGCTCGTTTAATATTTTGACCAGCCGATACGCTTGCTTCTTGTCTCTCCGCACAATATCAATCCGCTCCAGGGATTTAGAATGGCATCGAGCATACCATGTCCAACACACCGTCGCAAGCTCTTGCAATCGGATCCCACCATTCTCAAGATGCAAGAAGTCGCCCATCGTGAAGTCGATGACCTTCCACCATAATTCGACTGGAAGTTCGATGGGTTGCTTAGGGAACGGGCTACATTGTTCTCCGCCCTGCTTTAGCCCCTGTCCGCTGTCATCTACTCGTTTACGATGATAAATCATAGTACATTTAACATTTGAAACACACATGCTCACCGTCTCCGCTCATAATTACCTCGCCTACCTCGGAAATTGGTCTGAATGGTGGTCCGAATGGTGAGTGATGTTGTCATCAACTGGGGGTGATACAGTCTCCACTAGTTTGCATGCGAGACTATGGGGAGAGATGTACATATTTGAATGATTGCTCAGTCTCGGCGCCCAGCCATGGACTTCAACTGCGACCAGGTCTGGGCTCTGATCGAGTGCGCACGGCGCAACCACTAGAGCGAACGCGATGCTTCTTTTGATTCACCGCATGACCAATCAATTGTCCACGATAGGTAACTTAGTCAGTGCCCTATACAGCTGTGGAGACAGGTACAGTATGGCTCACTACCCAGAACTTTGCACTTCAAGGTCTGAAAGACCTCACACTGTACCCTCGTGGAATCAACGCCAGTAGCTGGCACCCTTGTTCGCGAATCCTCCGTACTCTTGTTCGCCCTCTCGACACCTAGCGTTTCGGTATTGACCTGCTCAGCCTCATTGCCTGGTCTTGCCCGTTACATTATGCCCGGTCCCTTGGTATCAACAGTTTCGTATGTGGTACACAGAAGTCGTACAAGAACGTTTGAAAAAGGGCGTCCGACCGAGAGATAGAGAAAGATGATCGACTCAAAAACGACACTCACATGCAGAAAGATTCATCAATTCAACTACTCAATGACCCACATGCAAAACCGAAGGACGAGCGTCCGCATGGGGCAGCTTCTTCATTCATTTGCGAGAGTCGCCCTTTTCACAGTATTGTACTGCCCAACGCATCTGTTTGATCGTCTCACCAAGCGATACGCCTTCTGGTCCTTCCGAAAGATGTCAAGCCTTTCCTGGATACAAATGTGGTGCGGAGCGTATTAGCAATGCGTACGTTGCACGATGTGTGGCACGAACCCACCGCTGCCGCTGGAAATGGTCTTCCTTGCCTCTGCCTTAGTCTCTAGTCTCAATGATTCAGACGTAAGAATTGTGAGAACAAGCATGGAAGGGAGAATTTTTTCTCGTGGAAATGAGGCAACGTCCCTTTGAAAACAGGTAAGTGCAGGAAATGCGACGAGGGATTGAACACAAGTCTACCATAACATAGTCGTCGTGCTCACAAATTTCCAAACAACTAGAGAGCGGACGACGCATCATACGTATCGCCCACTCAAGTCTTCGGGCCTCAAAGTTGAGGTACCATACTTGATGCACTATGCATCACGCACAGCCATGAACAAGTAAAGCAGGTTTGAAGTATATAGCCGTGTTTGCCTTAATGCGGTGTCACCCTGGTAGATGCAAATATCAAAATGTCATCAGCACAACGCATGCTGAACGGTATGCAGACTTACTGGAAGACATTCAGACAAGGGGTGGGGTGAGATCTGAGGATACAAGCAGCTAAAATACGAATAGAATCAGACACTGACCACCACACGCAAAGAATTCTGTAATCCCAGAAACGAATGCTCTCGACACTTGTACGAAGCCACCACCCGGACCTGGCTGGGATATGGGCATATCCGCGCATACCAACCAGACACGGGCGGTAGTTTCATTCAGGTCATCGGGGGATGATTCGAGAGGAGCAACTAAAGAATAGTGTTTGTTTGAGCCAACTGCGATGCCATAGAAAGGACGCACTCTTGAAAAGCCCGCAAAGTCAAGTGCGACGTCAACCTGGTGCGACTTCAGGCTTGTCAAAATCCCGGACTGCCTCACCACCACATGATACACCATCCACCCTCGCCGCATCTTTCAACATCTCTGTCGTTGAATAACCAGATCGATATCGGAAAATCCACCCACCTGTTCGACAAGCCGAAGAAACTATAGGTCGTCGACCGATAACTTCGGCAATCTTCTCGGCCACTTCTGCATCCAGGGCAATTCGACGTTCTCAGATGCTCCTACGGTAGGGTGATGGCCGCCCACTACGCTTCCCACAGGCTCCCCCAGGGATTGGGACGCCTCGTCCTTAGCAGTGCGACCCTCTCGCAATCATTAGAGGCGATGCCGAAAAAGGGTTCAATCGTCTACAGCACCATGTGAATGCCAGACCGTGCATTGGCGGATCTCTTCTTGCTCAGGCTCGATTTTTCGGAGTTGGCGATCATAAGAAAAATCGAGGAGCAGCCTGCATTGGATGAGATACAGTACATTTCGGCGCCCACACTGCTCTTGAACAAGGAGGATGATGAGGCACATGCACGGGGTGTGGGCCATGTTTCGTCGGAATATTGCGCGTGAAGCAGATGAAGTCTGCGCACAGTGCGCGCGCTCTACGAGGAGTCTGATAAATGCTTTGCGATAATGGAAGGCCTCTCGACCTACTAAATTTTGACATTTAGATTGGGAACTGAATCGAGCTGTTTTTTTCGTCGAGGACGGGAAGAACATTCGTGGCATATTGTGCCCGAAGAAATGTATGTGAAGCGTTTTCGTCTTCATAACCCACCTTCAGGGCGATCCGAGTCAAATACGTCCGTGCTGCAGACTCACCAGGGTCCAGCGAGAAGAAAGAGGAACTGTCGATGCGTCACTTATTTGGCATTATTTGGCTGCTCGTCCAGGATCTCGATTCTTCTGGTCAATTCGCGGTAGCACCAAGTACACTGTCCACCTACTATTATGGGGCCCTTATGCCTCCTTACGGTCCATTTGCTCTTGCGCTCAAGCCTATTCGTCCGTGGGTTTGAACAGAAACAAAAAAAACCGCGATAGTCTCAAGTTATGCAGACGACTTGAACATTCCCAACGGCTAGCGGTCCCAATCCGCCTCCTTAACACGCCCAGTAGCATATTGTGCGAACGAGTAGCATACCCAAGCCAGTAACATTCATGTCGATATACGGACCTAGTAAATTCCAGAGAGTTAGTGCAGCACGTAGAGCATTCGCGGTAGAGCGATCTAGGGTCTTCTAGGGGTTTCTTGACGCGTCTGGTTTATTCTGCACTCCACCTTATCAAATCACCTGGCAGACGTCCTATGATGTTCCAGATGGCGGTCGGCCATCCACGAATATTCGACATACACGGCCTACAAGCTCGCGCCCCTGTCCTCGCAGCGCATATAAGCACTCCGTCCGCACGCTGTCGCCAGCGGAACGTATTCAAACAACTTGCCTTGCTCAACTCTCATCTACCTCCAAACACCAAACATTCCCCATGTCTTTCTCGACATTCTTCTACGAGCCCTTCTACTCCCTTGCTGACTTTGATCGCTTGTTCGATGATGCATTCTCTGCGCGCTCCGCATCCACCGACGACCGCCAAGTTCAGAGAATGGAAAACACTGCCCCATCTGCCCGGTCCTTCAGGCCCAAGTACGTCTTTGTTGACTCTTCTGTATCTCTGCATGGACAACTGACCGGTGCTCGGCTGCGCAGGATGGACTTGCACGAAGACTCGGAGGCCAACACGATGAGGGCAATGTTTGAGCTGCCCGGACTCTCGAAGGAGAACGTGCAGATCGGTGTGCAGAACGGCGTTCTGAGCGTGGCGGGCGAATGCAAGGAGGAGGGCGAACGCGATGAGGGCGGGTATAAAGTGCGCGAGCGCCGCTTCGGCAAGTTTCAGCGCGCAATTCCGCTCCCTCAGGGTGTGAAAGTGCGTACGACGGGAACCTTTCGTGACGGTTGTAATTCTGACGCTATTTTCTGTTGTAGAGCGAGGATATCAAGGCCAATATGCAGGACGGTATCCTCACTGTGACGTACCCAAAGTCGACTCCCGAGACGACGCCAAAGAAGATCACCATCTCTTGAGGGAGTATCGGATACTCCGCTATTAGCAACTAGGGTGTCAAAATGTATCGATAGCTTTTTTTTTTTGCCTATGATTTAGTGCACATTCAAAAATGGCATGTATGTCAAGGGAGTGAACTTGACCGGCGAATTGATTGATTCTTCTGAGGATTTTGGCCTTGCATGTGTGACTGCTCCGAAATGACTGAACAGTGCGAGCTAGGTGGTGCACTGAGAAGCCAACGTCCATTAATCGGCTCAGTGATGTGGTCCAGCAACCTCGAATTCTGCACCCGTCTCCCACTCACCAGCATCTTGAGATAGAGCGCCGCTCCACTACACAAATCAAGTCTAGCTCAAGCAAGAGCGGTGATGCTGATTGCAGACACTCGACGTGAAAGCAGGATCCTGCCGCTGTTGTGATGAAAAGGATGACCGCTCGGAGCAGGCCGCCACGCACAACAGCCGTGGCCTCGCGGAACTTGGAACACACAGACCGCTCTTTGTGCTCTCCGTCACCAACATGGCTACCCACACTTCTTCCAAAGTTCCAACCGCGAGTTGTCATCCCGACCTCCGTCCGCGCCTTGATCCTGCCTGCCATCTCCCATGTTCGGCGCAGTCTTTTCGGCCAGCTATTCGGACAAATTCGAGATGCACCAGCTGCAGGAAGCCACGCGCGAAAGGCCCACTGCGCACTGGCGGCGGGGATACCAGCAGGGCAGCGCCACGGCGGGCATGTGCTATTATCTCGAATACGACGGGCCGATACCAGGCTCGCCGCCGACACCGGGCACCA
Organism: Fibroporia radiculosa; assembly: GCF_000313525.1. Taxonomy (NCBI): domain Eukaryota; kingdom Fungi; phylum Basidiomycota; class Agaricomycetes; order Polyporales; family Fibroporiaceae; genus Fibroporia; species Fibroporia radiculosa. The sequence goes on along the minus strand of NW_012133282.1, from coordinate 2,972 downwards.
GCGCACAGGGCAGCTCGTGCAGCTCGCGCTCGAGCCCAGCGCCGCGCCATGACGACCTCCAGCCAGAGCGGCGCGAGCACATCGAACGAGTTCCCGCACAGCCAACCACGGCTGGTTCCCACGCCCTGAGTGGCTACGTCCGCAGACTTCGCGTAGCTCTGCCCCACTTTTCTTCCCTCCTGCCATCACGACGCACTCGGACTGCGACTCGGACTGCAATGGCCGTCAGAACACACCTCTTGGTATCTCTTTGGTGCGTGGCGCGTACGTCTAGCAGCGCTGAGCACTCACACGAAGCCTCAGGTTCGCGCTTACCATCCCGGTGATATTCTGGGACGCAACGTACTTATTCCTCAGGTGAGTGCGCGCGGATATAGCTGTGTCGACGGTGTGCTTGACGTGGGGGACGCGCATATAGGCCGCGGTCTATGGTGGGGGGCGACCTGCACCATTTTTGGAAGCCGTATGCGCTGTACCAGGAGGTGGACTACGTGCGTTACCACAGTTTGTTTCTCCCTGGCAACGGCGCGTCACCACCCGGTTTGTGATTAGATCTATGGTGTCAAGGCGTACGAGGAAGGCGACGGTTTCCCCAACGCACAATGTAAGTGCCCCCTTCGACTCGTGCATGGTTTTGCCGGCTGACCACGTCGCAGCGTTGCTCAACATTGTCGAGAACCTCATGAACATCGCCTATCTCTACCTCGCGCACGTCAAGGGCTCCTCCATTGCGCCTCTTGTCGGATTCGCTAGTGCTGTCATGACGCTGTCAAAAACGATTCTCTACTGGCTCCAGGAATACTACTGTAATGGGTGCTCGGTCGGCCACAATTCGTTGCAGGATCTGATCGTGCTTTGGGTCATCCCTAACGGGTGCGCATCCATTGCGCTGTCTTTTGCTGCATCTTGCTGATATCATCGCGCAGGCTGTGGCTTCTTGTCCCCAGCATCATCATCTGGCGTCTTGGCAAAGACATCTCCGGTGCTCTTCGCCTGGCAGATAGGGCCGCCAAGAAAGAACTTTCCGGCAAAAAGCAATGAGACTGCGGGGGATATTTTACTTACCCATCGGCGAAGATGCCAGGCCATGAGCGATATTTAATGGATTTCTTGTTTGTATCTGCTAATATGCACACCTACGGGGACTCATCGGTTTGCGCATGCGTGATGCTGAGCGGTTTGGGTGAAGAGCTTCCCACATGATTGGCACGGTATGTGTAGCTCGGTGTGCTCATGTCGGTACAAACTCGGGCGATCGTGAAGTTCGCTGCAGCCAGAAGCGCGACCGGAATTCCGGTAAGTTTCTCGATTCTCGACCTCTCACGTCTTTGACGGTGCGTTTAATTACGCGTTTCTCAGGTTGCTCAGATGTACTGCAACGAGGTAGTGCGATAGGGTTGACGCACAGAGGGTTCACACCCTGAAGACGGTAAGCGAGATAGATCCAGGGGACAGTGCGAACGTTACGTGTGTCCGTGGCACAAGTTTCAGCATTGATGTACATGCTCCCGACGTTCCGGAGCACAAACTTTCAGTGCGCCACATACCTGGGGGAGGCGTCCAGCGGAACGACGACGGCCAGCCGTTCGTCCCTACGCAGCAATCAAGAGCCAAGGCGCTGAATCTGCAGACAGGGATCAGATTGAGACGGACCACCGCCGCGGCGCCACATCAGTGCATCATGTCCCAGCGCAAAGCCCCCGGACCCGCGACAAAACCCCCAGCAAATGAGCGAGCAGGCAGGACCGGATGCCGTAACACAGGGCCCCAGCGGCGGGAACCCTGCAGCGGCTCTATTTTCCTATCACAGGCCCATCCTGGGCCGCGGATGCACATCTGCCTCCAGGAGAGGGAGGTGATCGCCCGTATTGGCAAGTAGGTACGTCAATCAAGTACACGCAGGAGGGAGCGCTGCGAGCGATGCGGGCGTGCGTGGTTCCATTGGGTGCGGTTTAGGCCAGTGTCTCGCGCGAGTGGTGGGGGCCAGCGGGCAGCTGAGCACCGGCGTGTTGTTTGCAGCGCGCGATCGTCGTCGTCGCGCGGTGCACAGTGGGACGCGGCCGGAGGGCACCGGTGCGTAGTGCGTCCGCGAGCCCTCTGGGACGTGGCGATGCGGATGTGGGCCGTGCAGCCGTTACGCAGGAGGAAGTGCGGGGGACTTCCCGAAGCGAGGGTTTAGAGTTGGCGTGCTGGCGTACCGTTTGTCCGTCCCTGGTGCGCCCGGATCAGTGGGAGAGAAGGCTCGGGGCCAGTCGGTGTGTGTCCCCGTGGTCTGCGGAGCTCATGCCTTGATTGGGGGCCTCAAGGCTTGCTGTCCGGCTGGCCGCAGGAAGCGAGGGAGGGGAGATAACGCCTGCGGTTGACAGCGGTGAGTACGGTAGCCTGCTTGTCTTCCCGTTATCATCATCCCCGATGCTAGGGTCTATCGGGGGGAACGGTGAGAGTGGCTGAAGCTTGGCCGTGCACTCTGCAGCTGGCCGTCTTGGGCGCACGGGGCGCGCAGCGAACGCGTCTTGTTTCGGGTGCCGTCCGGATGCACGTTCGTTCAAGCAGGGACCAGGCGGACGCCCTGTTCTCAGACGCGCACGCATGTATTCCGCTCGAACGAGCCTGCCTCGGTGGATCGTCGACCGCCTGCAGCATGGTTCCCCCGGAACCTTAACTCTCTCTGCTTGCCGTCTTTGCGGTTGCCTCCCACCTCCCACCTCCCCCTGCGCGCATCGTGGTCCCTGGCCCGCGGCCCGCGATCGTCGAGGGCTAATCGCGGCATGTCCACTGGGTCCCATGTATCCGCGCGCGGAGAAACGTCCTGCCTGGTGGTGTCGCCTCCGCATCGCGGCATCCCGTTATGTCAAGTACACAAGGTATTAGCCATGACAGCGAAGCACCTGCGACGCCCACGCCTAATTTGCGCGTGATTGCGCGATCTGCGCACAGCGGCGGGAGCGGGAGGCGCGGCGGGCCCCCCCCCC
>NW_012133281.1:0-25317 GCF_000313525.1 Fibroporia radiculosa | reverse complement strand
CGGCAGTCTCCTCGCGGTCCGCAACCGCCGCGTCTCCATCTTCAACTCGAATCCTCTCTGGGGCCCCCGCCGCAATTTGGTTGTTCCGATAGGCATGGCTGCTACCGCCATAGTTGCCATCGTCAACCTGTATGGCCCTGGATTGCAAGACGTGTTCGACACCGCACCCATCCCAGGGATGTTCTGGGGGATTCCGTTCACATTCGCACTGGGAATTCTCATGATGGACGAAATCAGGAAACTTCTTGTGCGAACATACCCTAAGGTATGTGGTGTCTATTCTTTTGGACAACGTGTACCTGATCTTTTTCCGGACAGTCGCTCATTGCGAAGATAGCCTGGTAGAGGCAATGCTGTCATTTCCTAGACGACACGTTCGTTGAGCGCTGCCGTGGTGGACCTAATAATTAAATTGTATATTTGGTAGGCTATGTATCTTGACGCTGTACTAAGTTAAACAGTATGATCGACGGTTATGGACGCGATGAACCTTGTTATTACTATTTTACAAGTTATCCCTACCGAGAGAAAACGATGTATGCGCCGCTGTGCCTCAAATTGTCTATGCTGTACACGATGACAGTGATTCTGAGTTTTTTCTTCTTGGGAAGTCCGCCCTTGTGCATATGGCGTCGAATTACCTCCTCATCAGACATCAAGACAGAGTCAGGGATGAGTCCTGCCACAAGTGGCCAATTTTACATGACGAGCGCACAGCGGCAGTGGAATGAGCAAAGTACAACCAATGCGATTTGGGAAATGTTTTACAAGTAGTATACTGGTTCTGGACTGGCTTGTATCGTTGCCTTTCCTATCACAACAAGTCACGCCTACTCATTTTCCAGCTTACCTTCACCGCGAGCTTCGGCCGCATCAACCTCTGCCTTAGCTTCTTCTGGGTGCTCCCTGACCCATTCAATCCTTCCGATTACGGGGTATCCACGTATCTCCTCTTTTCCTGACTTCAAGACAAGTCCATCTCGTCGTAGTACCTCGTTGGGGGTGCTCGGCGGCGGCTGAATTCCAAATAGATCAAGGTAAAACTGCACATGCTGCTTTGATGCTTCTGCCAAAAATTCTTTCATCGTTCCCGGTGGAGATTTAGGAGGTGTCCCGGGCACGATGTGGCTCTGGAGAGGAATATACACGGTTTTTGAGCGCGCTGCCTGAAATTTGAGCAAAAACGTAGCAATATTGACTCCAGAAAGTGCGGGTTTGCCGTAGATGGTCGGTATGTTATCGAGATTTTGCGCTGGAGACTCGGAAGAAATGTGGCACCACGCCTGTGGAACAATGTCGATGGAATTGGCGATATTGAGGTTCCACACCTGGTATCCTCTGGCTGAAGCATCTGCGCACAAACGTTGTGGAAACGTTTGATTAAAGAGGTCGGTAAAGCCGTGATTTCCAGGACTCGGTCCTGCAGTGGGGAATGTGAGCACCTCCTGTGGATGAAGCACGCCCGATGTGACAAGGGCGAGTGCTATGGTAGGGGAGAGTGCCCCTCCGAGACTATGACCCGTTGTCAGGATTCTCCGAGTCGAGGTTGCCGGTAAGTCGGAAAAGAAGTCGATCAAAGTGCTACCTGCCGCAGCGGCACCAGGTGGCGGTGCCACAGTGAGCAGTGTGTGTACAGCATTTACGGTCCCCATCGCAATGTACGTCCCGCCTGGTGCAACTTCGGGTCCAGGAACAGGTTCGGGAACGTTTTTGATTCCGGCCGCAACCCACTTGTCAAACGCGGCAACCTGGTTCACCCAAAAGTTCTCGTGAGGCCAGTCATACTCGGAATCGGCTGTGCCTGCTATAGCGAGGACGTAGGCTGGACGGATCGTGCCATCCTCAAAACGTACGGCTGGGTTGTGCGCGACGTACCACGAATTGTCCGGGCCAGACTTGTCGTTATCAGGGTTGACTTTCCATACTACAGGGCCCCAGACGACCGCCCACTCGCCGAGAAGGGGAAGGAGACCGGGAAGGACAGCCTGGAGACGGGCTTGGAGGTTGGTCTGGGTGCCTTTGAAGTTGTTGACCGCATTCGAGGCCATGGAAAGACCGAAGACTTGCTGGAATACGTCGAAAGGCATAGCGCTAAGTTACTAGTGGCTCTGGTCCTATGAACAGGACTCGCTTTGAGTGAAGCACACCGTCAAGCATAGGCTACATACCGTGGTGGCAATCAAGAGGTAGTGGGCTGAAAGCAGGTACTCTCCTGAAAGACTTTATATGCTTAGGCTGATCTTCGACGAACCTTTAAACATACACCCTCCTTGAATTTGATTCCCCGTATCGAGCTGTGAACGAGTGTTTGTCAGAATCCAAGACGATCTGATATGAACCGGGGATTGCTATCCCCGATTCTTAGTGTATGCACGCTGTCGAAAGGAAACCTTGTTGCCAATACAATACAGGACTGACCCCAACACGAGGCGACTGGAAGTAGGCCCGAATTGGATTCGCCCCTGCTGAATGCCGCTGTATTGGCTTCTGGATGGCTCTGCCGACTTATGGTTGAGCCGCGGAGATTCCATATCGCGCTATGATTGCTTCATGTGTTACTACGAACTTTGATCTCGTCACAATGGAGAAAGTAGGGCTTTTGTGGAGACTTGCTTCTGTGGTCGGAATACGTAGTCCTTGGCTGCGATTCGGGCTCAGGCTGTACTATCTAAACCTATGAGATCCGTTAGATGAACAAACGTCTCTGCCCAGCAAAGCATATCGATAGTGTCATGGTTGACAGTTTGTCTTCGAGGGTTAGATGTACAACATTGCTGACTCTTCTTGGTTGTTACATGTTAGGTTTCATCATCTTTTGCCCGAAGTGTTGTCGTGTTGCGTGCTGATGTAGTGAAGAGGCCCGTGGTCCGTGGGTGACGAATGACAAGTATCCCCAACAGCACAGGAGCAGCTCAGCTAGTCTGGTCTGAGCACATAGTGTAAATTGGTGTCGCACTGCAGGTCCTGAGGCAAAGGGTCAACTACGTCCGTACTAGATGATAATGAAGTGAGCCGAAGCGTCCATCACTGATGATCACGGGGCAGTGTATATGTTAAAATGAAGACAACATGAGATGGGATCTCTTTTCTGAAGAGCGTGTGTATGATGGTTGAAGACGTGGTAAGCATGCTGCTGAAATGGTTCCAACTTCCAAGGTTATTGCTTAGGGCGAGAGAGTGCACGCCGCGTCACGACGGCTACGCACAGCTCGAGTGCTGTGTGACAATGCCTGGCAGCACCGTGGTGGCATAGCGCATTGCAACACACCAGCCTACTCTGTCTTCGACACGTTTGGAGACCAGCCTACTCTAACTTCCTCCTGCATGTGATGGCCGGAGCCCACAGTGAGATCCGCACATCAACATGATGAGTGCATGCGTGATACTACGTCCATCACTGGACACCCCGGTAGAAAGCGGACTCGGACACACTCACAGCCATATGGCTCAGATTTGCCGCAGCAGGGTGTCGTAAGGTTCAAACTGACTCAACTTAACCCTCTCTGGAGTTGCACATCCGCTGCAGGTCTCTGGTGTCGATTCATCGGAGAGACGTACACATTCACGTTCCGAAAAGGACGCGTCGGTTACGTGAGGGCTGTGCGGAGCGTCCGTACATATCAAACCGCTGTCTTGATGCGGCCTTGCGCTCTTACCCACCCGCGTCCAATGCGACAGCGGCTGTCTCAAGCCGCGCTATAAAATGAGGACCCTCTGTCTATCATGAGAGTCAGCAGAATACCCCGATGACGACACCTTTACTTTTACACACTTCATCGCCGCATGACCGACAGGAGGTGGAACTACACTTGGCTTGCAAGGATTGTCACACTGGAGTCGTATCTGAGCGGGATTTGATAGCGAAGGTGAGAGTGATCCCATATTAACGACATGTCCTACTAACATCTTCGTATAGCAGGGCTTCCGGGGATACACTGGAAAAGCTGCGTTATTCTCAACGGCGTAAGTGCCCGAGGAAAGAGTGGTTGTTGCTCAGCTGCCGAGAAATTGACCAGACAGCTGTAGAGCAAACGTCGCAATGGGGACTCCCAAAGTTCTCCTGATGGACACTGGCGCACATACAATTCAAGAGTTATCATGTGCGAAGTGCTGCTCCTACATCGGATGGAAGATAGTACGCGCGCATGAGTCCCCAGAGAAATGGAAGGAAGGTCATTGCTTGGTGGAGCTTGCCTTGTTGGAGGAGCGTACTAGCTCGACACAAGGGAGTGGAGAGCCCATATCAACATCCACAAAGCGGCATACTGCTCAAAGCACATTGGGTCATAGGCGATCACCGACAGATACATCGATTCACAGAGGGCGTCCTCTCGGACCTCGAAGTTTGACACCAACCCCACGCCGCCTCGACCGGACGATATCTATGCTTTCGCAATGAGTGGCTATGGAGCTCGCTGATATCTAGATTACCCCCATGCTTCGTCATCGTAATCCGTGTACCCTAATCCTAACATCTGATAATGAACGTACCAGCGCCCGATCATTGCTCTACTAGCAATTGCTTCTGTATGGTTTCTGTTCTCCATTCATACGATACGTACAACAGGCAAGGAGCCTAATGAAGATTACATTGTCTTAATGAACAGTCCAGATTGGACGCAAAGGTATGGCGCACCACGAAATATGGTAATATATCACATAAGCCTCGCACTCGTCTCACCAAACGCTCTGCGTCTGCGTCGGGGCAGGACTCGATGGTATACTCTGGGGCATAACCGTGCTCCGCGGTGCCTCTTTGAGTGTATCCACATCTTTCCGATACTCTATCTTCTCCACCCGAACTTCGCCATCTATGAGCTGATAGACATATGTCACCACTACTGGCCCTTGGATATCCATGAGAGCAAACGACGGCGTGGGGTCCCTAAACCAAACCGCAGCAGTTAACAAAATGCACGCGTTTGAATTGTCAGGATGGCCGTGAATCATACCCTTTGACCGAACCAATCCAAGCACCTGTAGCTGATCCAGGGTTTACGAAGAAACGGTTATCATACTCGACTGCTTGGAACCTTGGATAGAGCTATAGTGAGCCGTTGCCATTTCATTCACGTTACGACGCACGTATGAGTGTGTCCCGAGATCAATACATCAACGTCTAACTGCCTGGCGATTGCGCTGAGCGAATCCAAGTCACCGGTGGGCAAACACTGGTGCCCATGTATGACCCCCATCCGTATAGGCGAATGTGATACCGTGATAGATAATGGAAAAGAACTCTGATGCTCGGTGAGTTCTAAGTAGTAGAAAGATCATAAACCAATAGCTACCTCATCATAATCTCCGCGGGCGACATGAACGTCAGGCGAAACGGTCCGCAGGTATTCGTAGGTCTCCCTGTCGCAGACATTTCCAGTGCACAAGATTTGCTGTATTTTACCCGGGACTAGCAGCTTCTTGAATTTCGTCGGCAAGTCATGGATGCGATGTGGAATATGGAGATCGCCAATAACAAGCACGAGCACCATTGTCGTCGACGGAGAACAGAGTCGAGCTGAAGCGCCCAAGGGCGTTGTGTGTATCGGTTTGTCCGCGGCGGCTGCGTCGGCCGCGCCCTTGACGAATGCGCTCACAACGTCGGCATGTACCTCTCAGCCTGGGTTCTTGTCTTTTCCCCTTGCTGCTGTCATGGCGCATAGCTTGGCTGAAGAGTGCACGCCTCTAAAGCGAGAGTACGATGCCTGCTTCAATGCCTGGTTCGAAGGCTACCTCGAGCCTGCTGTCTCTGCCGCGGCCAAACAAGAGGAGCGTTCCAAGTTCTCGCAAGAAAAAGCGGCTGAATACGAACGGAGCTGCGGGAAAATCTGGACCTCGTATCGTGAATGTGTTCAGGTGAAGTTTTTCTTGTAAGATACTCATCCTGCTGACGCGAGCCCACGCCGGTATCAAGAAAGCTGTGAAAGACAGAGGGTTAGATTCCCTTCTTGAGCAGGCGCGAGAGGAAAATCCCTTGAAGGATCCTCCGCCACCTCCGGCGGTTGATGGACTGTCCTCTTGACCGCCCTTAAGTGGAGTGCGTTTTGGCGTCATATCGATTCTGGTGATCTAGGTATCTGATCTTGTCTCTGGCAGATATAGGCTACTAGTGTTCGCCTCGATCTTGAAGGCAGCGAGTTCGCCTTGTTCACAGTTGGTACCTGCCAAGGTCATGAGACTGGAGGATGTTTACTCTCGGGTAGTTGTCATACTCGAATAGCAGATTTCGGCACCTTGCTTTCAAATATTAGGATGAAATATCATACAACGCTGGTCAGGAGGTGGTTTCCAATCTGGATTGGTCTAACAGGTCTCGCAGTGTCGGTTGCTTAATTCACAAGCGAAAGAATGGGTAGTTGCTGGCCATACTTTGTAAATCGAGTTATCGGTACCGGTATGCCTTGTCGGTATTCAACCACGATTCTTGAAAGACATACACTCACAATTGGATCATTTGGGTTCAATGTATATGTAAATACGTCTCTAACAGCACGGACGATGATATTATGGCACATGCAGTTGTACATGATTATGAACACTATGAATGTCCACGAACTCATAAAATTGATTAGCGAGAGACCGAATGTGGGTATACGTTATGATGTATCTAATATCCTGTATCCTATCCTTGTTGAGTAAGTTAAAAAGCATCCGAAGAAACCTTTGGGGGCGTAAGGTGTCAGCCATACATCGAGGCTGGCTGAATGTTCTCATCTTGATGATATTTGCCGTACACGTCTAGAGCGCCGCGATGCGCGAAGCCTGGCGAATGAGGATATGTAGACCGGAAGGAGGCCACTTCCATGGGTGTTATCCTGTGATAACGATCAGTCGATGAATTGACTTCAAAAAGTAGTTTACTCGCTCATGATATGCATGTTCTCCAAAGATATCATGATTTGCATACATGAAGGGGTTTACTCCAGGACAGGGCCATAATCCAGTAAATGAGGTGGGGCGGTACGCTTGCGGAACGGGGCAGGCGACGTACTGTTGGGTCAACAAATGGCGCAAGTCGACATTTAGTGCGGGAGACGCGCAATTTAGAGGTGATGTGAGTAAAGCGCTCGAGGCGATTGTGGTCGGCTGCGGCGCATGAACAGTAAGCGCAACGCTAGCATTGTCAGTTGATATAGCGTGTGACTGTTCCGGTTGTAGGCCAGTAGGGTGATCGTCAAGCTGCGGTAGTGAATGGGGGGATTGGTCCAAGCAGAGACTCGTCGTTGAGTGAAGGAACGCCTCTGGCCAAACTGGACAGTGTAGCTCCCACTCGTCGGAAACAGCACTCAGATCTAAGCATTCAGGCACACCATCAACTTCAACATCCATGAATTCGATTTTCGAAGGTAGAGGCTGAACCAGAGAAGTGTAGTCGGAGACATCAGAGCTGGATGTCACGCTACATGCGTCCCCACTCGCCGAAGAGCAGTCGGATGACGACGCAGCACGCTGTCGTTCCCGAAAGAGGCAAGGACCTTTCGCGCGTTTGGGTTCATCGGCAGTATACTGACATAAGTATCCTCGCGATATGCAGCGTGTACAAGCAGGATATGTTCCACTGCACTGAGGATGAATTAGCTGATGCTCTTGCTCCGGATTCCTTTCGGGGGCGTACCTTTGCTTTTCGCTCGCGACATCTCGCGCAAGCCTTTGCTACTCGACGATTCTTCAAAGGAGTAGGAGAACGAAGGAAAATGCAAGGACCTTCAGGTCCGGGAAGACTTCCCGGCACATAATCACGATAAGCTGACCCCCACGGAACATTGTATGGAATCAGATTCCAAATATTAGGCGTAGAAGGCTCGTCGATGATCCCGGTGGGAAGACGGGGGGACGATGGACGGGCAGATTGAGGTGGATACGACAGAGGTAATGTCGAGGAAACAAGCTCTTTCGACGATTCTACAGAGCCCTGCGTCCTGGAAATCAACTCGAGGGTGGCGATAGCCACATCTTCTGACCGAGCCTTCGGAACGACAGAATTTTCTCCGGAGAGACAGAGTCTACCAGTGGGGGGGTTGGACATGAGGCGTGTCGGTATGGTAGAAGTGGGAAGGGGGGAACCAAAACCTGCCCATAAACAATGCTAGTGAGCAGGAGGACGGCAACAAACAAAAATTCATGCCCTGCGAGCACGCCAAGGTTGATTTAAGAGACTAAAATGGGGGTCCAAACTACAAAAAATTGGCCGCTGGCACCAAATCTCGATCACTGGATGAAGCTCAAGGCCTGACTACTACTTAGCGGACGTTTCCCGCAAAGACGGAAGAAAGATGGAGATGAAACTCCGCTATAGCTTCAGAGTCTGGCCGAAGACCCGCTGATGATTGGAAAAGGCAAGGCGGAATGCGATTGCAGCCAATTTGTAGTCTAGACCAGGCGGAAGATCGAGATAACAATCCTCTCCCTTCGATACGCAAGCTCTGGTTTCTCCGCTCAAACCTGGAAGTGAGAATAATTCAAAACGTTCCATACTACATACCATTCCGGCGAGTAATCTCGAACGAGTTTAATGAATATGAATCGATAGCAAATATGCCCACATCTGATGAGTATTGAGCAGGACACAGGATGAACAGCTGCAAAATAAGCCAGTCAGGGCCTCAGCCGATCGCTAGGCCACAAGCTCCCAGATCGAGAGATCATCACGCGAGAGCGGGACCGTAACTTGGCGTAGAGGGTTCGGGGCCCGCGAGTCAAGCTCAGCCAGATACATAATCTAAGGCGCAGATAAATACGTGCTGCGTGCGCGAGAAATGAATAGTTTGGAGCTTTGAAGCAGCGGGTAACAACTTACATAATTGGCGTTAGAAGTAGCACTGCATCTTCACATCGGATTTGCGCCCGTAAAACAGGAACAGTCGGCTCCTCTATGGTTCACGGGTAGTGACAAATAGCCCTTACATGACGTACGCCATAAAACACAATAGTGGTATTGAGAGACAGAATCCAGAAAAGCTGAACGAGAAGCTGAAGGTGTTACAGATGGTAAAACGAATCCTGATCAGATCGGACTCGGCGTGTGTCTCTAGGAGGCATCATGATGCTGGGTCGTGCAAAACTGCGAGCAAATATCGCTCATCTAGAAAAGAAACCAGATGAAGGCGCTGAATGGGATATACAAAAGACGGATTGGTATACGAACCTGGCGAGATCATAATCTCATGACGCTTCGTTCGAATTCTCATGAAGCGCATGTCGTCCTTGAAATCATGATCAAAGTCAAAGGTTTGCATTCGGAGGAAGATTTGAAGACGAAATGGCATACCAAGTCAGTCTGGTCTGCGCTGACTTCCTCAAGCCCTCGTTGAACACTCTCCACGATTCTTCCAACAGCACTCGCATACTTTTTGCCCTGCTCGCCCTCGAATACAACGCCAGAATGCCTGATTATGGTGATAGGATGACTTCGGGTGAGCAACATATATCCCAGCACAGATCGATGAGAGGAGAGCATGGATAAGGTCTGCTCCAGCTCAGGCGGCGGAGGGACTAGGGCCGAGGTCGATGAGACTGTTGTTGCATTTGAGAAGGGGTGCGATGAGGGAGCGACGCTTTTCAACGACTATCTTGTCTCAAAGTTATGAAGCCAGTACCCAGCCTCGGTCAGCGAGAGAGCTCACCATTTCGATTCAATGTAAACGTATCGAGTTCAGCGTTGCCAGCGTGTACTACGAGAATCGGACGCAGACCCAGCAAACTGAGCAGTGAGCTCGGGACGAGCGTGGTGGCGAATCGAAATCAGCCTCTGACATTACGTAAAGCCTGTGCAGCCGCGTGCACTCCGAGTCAGTCTGAGTGCACGGAGTTGAACGAGAGTAAGAAATATTAGTGCACCAAACTTACTACTTTATGCTGACACTTTATACTGGGGTAATTCTATTTATAGAGCCAACACCGCATGAAAAGACGACCATGCAAGCTGGAAACTTGAACGTGCAAGCCTGAGTATCACCCGGCACTACCAGACCTATTTCTGGTGTCTTGACCCTAAGAGCATGTTACCATCGTGTATTTGTCTCCAGTGGGCAGACAACTTTTAATAGAGGCTCAAGAGTGAAGGAACACGATCTCAAGAAGTCATGTATAGGCCGACCCGACCTTAAACATTCTCCTCCGATCAAACTTCTTATGAGGCAGAACTTGCGGTCGCGCATCAGTAAAAGGTGAGAACGCTAGATGCCCTCCGATTTGGCTGAGTGCTTTAAGTGCAGTGTTTATCACTCGCGATTGAGAAACTCTTGATGGCTCCGCATTTTCAAAGACTTGTATATGTCAGCATCATTGTCTCGTACTGTACATAGTTGCTGTTGAAACTGGAGTGAACTAGAGCGTGTTCTGGACTCAAGAATGCGTAAATCAGACAGACCCTACTTTATTGACCGACGTCGGCGGAGAACACCACACGATAAGCTGGCTGTCAAATTCGAATTGTCTCAGCAGGGAATTCTAGCCAGTCTAGAAGTAGTACGAGGTCGGCTGTGCCGATGAGACTGCCGATCAAGGCAGCTGTAGAAATGGAGTGGGGAAGTGATTTAGTCGATAGTGCTTAGATGAGTACAACACAAACAGTCCGGCGGAGTGATACTGTACTCACCGCGGAGAGAGCACCCGGCCTAAGACTCTGGTGACTCTGATTGTGTTTACGCCGCCGGTACGCTACATGCTCTAGCATTCTCTAGCGTCAGGTTTCATGTATCGTCGAAGGACTAAGAAAGTGCTTTTTCTCACCAGGCTCAAACGTCCGATATCAGACGGCATTGCACCGCCATTGGATATAATGTCCGATTGAGGTTAGGTCGCATGTACGCCTAGTTAGGACCTGCGTGTCACGGAATCAGCCCGGACCTATGTGGCGTTGAATCTCCGATCCGTACAAAGACGGCGGGTGCTATACAGCGCATGTGCAGCCACGAGAGGGCCCAAATTACAGAAAAGGGCACGAGATGCCTTCCTAAGTCATCACCAGCATAACTCTTGGTATCATAATAAGCACATTATTTGTCGAAGAAGTGTTGACGTGACTTCTTGCGCATTGCCTGCGCCCCTTCAGATTCGATGTCGACCTTCAAGCCGCGGAGATGGAGATCTTATGAATACCTGCCAAGGCATGAACTGGAGTCTGGACCTTGTTGAGAATGATGTAGTGTTTCAACAACCGTCGAGAGGTACATGCCGGACACGAATATCCACTAGAGGCGTCGTCAGGAGCAAGCCACATGAGTCCTCCATCCAAGCATCCAAGTACTGCATCAGCAAAATCAGAACCGGAATGTGTTCGACGACGGCGATTGTAAATTAAATGTTAATATATCTCTGCATGCATATGTATGTAGAACAATACCTTAGTGGCTTGGAATTGCAAATAGAAATCAGCATGGTGACGACATGTGCATTCTCCTGCATATTGATCTAGCATTGAGAATGATTGCAATTTGTATTGCAGTGCGACAAGCTTTTATAGGTCATTATTATGAAAACAGGGATGGACATGCTCACGCCACACGACTCCAGCCACAGACGGATCACGCGGCATGATTTGGCCGTCGTTGGCCGAGTATAGAGACCTCGAATACCTGCCCTGCTGGATCATAGATCGGTTCGCAGCTCACCTGGTGGTTCGCCCTGTGGGAAGGGGTCGATCCAATCAGCGAAGTGCGAGGTCAGGTTTTATTAGATCAACCTGCGAACGCTCTGGTGACAAATGGAGTGAAATGTTTACCATAGATCTTTAAGCTGTCAAAAACAGGGGTATTTCATGTATTGTTAGCTGGTATATTGTAAATACATTTGCGACCTGGCACTTGCAGCAGTACAGGATAGTATTAACACTTGATATGAAGCACAGCAGCAAGCAGAGTCGACACAAAGCACAGTGAGTACCAAGTACAAGAGTTACTGCTACTAGCAGACAGAGCAACCGGATAAATCTTTGGCACATCAAGCTAGCACTGGGGAGTCCACAGGAGGTGGGTTGGAGACAAGCAACTCAGGAAAGAAACTTGGGAGAGGGCCCGGCCCGCATGTTCAACCGATTTCAATGATGAAGGATCGCTCACAGTAGAATTCTGTCCTGTGAGTTTTTCTGTGTATCTTTGCTTAGTTAACTCTATAGGCAAAAGGCCAGGACATGTGCAGATGGACTTTTCACGCACCCCTGCACCCTTGGCCGGATCGTCCCATGTCTGCACCAACCCGAGTGTCACCGCTAGCATGGGCACCGCGGACGCCGTTGAGCACACGAGCGTGCCCTGTAGTGGCGCCCGCGCGAAGAGGCGCTGCAAGTACACGACCATCGCGGGTAAGAGCAGGCCCACTGCAGCATCGAAGAGCATGCGCGAGAGCAAGATGTCGCAGATGACGGTGTTGTCTGCGTCGCTGTAGATCGCCTTGATGTCTAGGTACGATGTACGCAGGGGGTCCGTGGTCACCTGCGGGGCGCGTGGTGGCAGAGGCTGAGTGGGCGCACCTCATAATAGAGCCGCGGCGAGTATTGGTGCTGCACCGTGCCCGCCACAGTGCTCCAGGTGGACAGCGCGTTCGCACCGAGGGAGCGCGACGGTGGTGTGTTCTGTGAACGCGTGCTGCGGGCGCACGTTCAACATTCAGCGGCGGGCGCGCCGTGTGTATGAGGCTGGGACTCCATTGCCTAATTCGAAGAGGGCGGTTAGAATCTGAGTAACGAGAAAATGATACGCAGAGTCCACCGTGCATTATATGACGTATGTTAATGGATCCACTACTGAGGCAGATGGTAGAGGGGGAGGTTATTCTGAGCATAGGGAACGCCGGAAGTCCGAAGCCAGGTACAAGTGCGTGCATGCGTGGTATGCGTGGGATCATGGCATCTCAGGCTTACCTTCAAACACGCGGCTTCAGGATGGATTATCACCTTCAGCACACATGACTAAGATGAAAGACGTCCACATCATGGGCACGTTCGAATCAGCGGCAAAGATTCAAGTGCACGTTGCCATACAGAAAGGACGATCACCGCACGCAGCAGTAGACATGTTGAGGGGTCGCACGTAAGGTCTGTGCAAAGCCTCGTAGCCATAACAACCACGACTTGAAGCCCTGGCCAGGTAATGGGACTGTGGAAACCAAGCAAGCCCTATTATGCCGATATCCGAAGGGACCTATGGGTACTGCTCTGCCTGTGAGGGAAATGCATGTCTCCAGGCGACGCAGGGGCGAGGCTCACTGATTTCACTGACATCCATCGAATAAGGTGAGCATTGACAATCGTGTCAGCAGATCCGCATGATACTGTAGGTGGCAGCATATGCTGCATCTATTGAGAATGGCCCTGTGCATCACGCGACATTTTGAAAGAAGTTAAAGCATATACAGAAGTTAACAGCGCTGAGATAGAAAGATGTTCATTGAATTTGATCATGAACTTCGGACGTCTATTTTTTTGAGCTCGCACTATGAGAATCGGGGACACTTGATGATACAGCAGCTCAAGTTGAGTGTCTCACTGTGGAGGTGGAAATTATAGCACTTCAGGCTTCAAGCGCGATGCCTTAGTTCCGATGGCATAGTGGGCCATGGATGAGTTGCGGACAGATATTCCTTTCTGGCACCAGCGCCGCCAATGTAATTTTCATTTCGACGGTCTACGAAACTGCACAAGATCAGAGAACAAGTGTTGTTCGCGCTTCGGATACTTCGGACAGAAGTATCGGCCAAGGAAAGCAGAACGATCCACCGGGATATATAAACTAGACAGTTGAGCAGCGTACACGATCGAGAGAGGAGGCGTACGGATGCTCCTCACAAGTTTGAAAGCCTGGAATGTATATTCTATCGAGACAAAGGGCGTGCATACAGGGATTCTGGCGAGCGGCATGCAAGGCAGTGCAATCGCGCACGGCCCGGCAGAAAACAACAGCAAAGCGAGCAGCCGAGTGCGAGAAAGAGAGACAGGCAGACAAGCGCCGGAGAGCAGGCTTTGTTTTGTGCGTAATTGTTGTGCGCGTCGTCGTCGCCGTCGTTGATCTCGACGAGCGCATTGCCCACCCTTGTCGCTCTCTTCGTCGAGCAATCTGCCTGCCACCTGTGCAGGTGCACACCTCCCGTTTATTATCGCATATCATATACAATATCAAGCTGTGGCGGTTAGTGCAGTTTTGATTTGTTTTGAATGGGTGTTGACTCCGTCTGTCTCCGTCGTGCTGTCCTCCGCGTGCACCTGATCTTCTGCCCTCCTGCCAGTCGACCCCTCCGTCCCTTCCCTCCCAATGACTCAGTTCGGGGATTTTGCTCCTCTCTGCCATACTGTCCCGTCTTACCCGTGGTGCAACCTCTTCTACCGTCAGGTATGACCGGATTCATTCTACTATTCCGAGAATTCTGACCCGCCCTAGCTCGAAGACAACGATCGTTCGGTTCTGGTCAGCATATCCGCAGATCCCGCCTCTGCACCTGTCGGCGTAAATCCATATTGTGGCACCCTCCGTCTAGGTCACGATCATTCGTCCGGAAATGTCGCGAACATTGTCGTCTGTGCAGTGAGCATAGTCTTTGTAGGCTGGTTGCTTTTCCTCGCGCGGAGGAGAAAAGCCGCTGTCGGTGCGTTTCTTCTGTCTAACCTCTCCCTACTTTATCCATGTTCGTTGGCGTCCCTGCATTCCCCACAATTGCAGCTTTCATTCCGCCCTTCGATCGCTTCTCAACAATGTTCACTTCATGCCTGGTTCTCTTGCGAAAGGCGCCTCCGAAGATTTTCCTCAGCCGTATCTTTTGTGCATGCTATCGCGGACTTGGCCTCACACGCTGTCCTGCCCGCATTTGCATCGGGTGATATGTCTCTACTGCGGTTGCTCTTCAAATTTTTGCCCCCTCATACTGTCCGTCTGCAGGGTACATCTGGTTTCGTGCAGACTCTTTGTGATAGATAGCTGGTGTTGACCTACACTATAGATGTGTAGGGCGGACATGAATTCGATTCCTCCGACGCTTTTCCACATCTCTTCTCATGATATCACTCATTCTTGGCAGCTCATTTCAAAATCTTCATTTCACAGGTCGAATAGAGTTCTGCCAATTTCTCACTCTGTACTTCCTCACTCTTCCTTTCCAACTCATCACTACTGGCTCTTTCCTTGAGCAAGGCTCAACACCGCTCACAGCTATCACAGCGGTGCATGCCGGTCTAGTCGCAGCAACTTTTTGGGCGCTTTTGGGCAACGCGCTTGTGAGCACGCAGCTCGTCGAAGATGGGACTCTTGCCTCACTCATCGTGAGTTTCCTCATTTGGTCTACGAACGGATCGCCTTCTCCATATGTGCGGCGATGACAGCCCGACAATGGAGCACGAGACAACTAGTATCTGGTCACGACGGAGGCTGATCATTTACACTTTGTTCCACAGCCCTTCAATTTTCTTATCTTGGCATTCTTCGCTGCTACGACTTACATATCGCTGGACGTTGGCTTCACACTTACGCATGTATTCGGACCATCAAATCCACCACAGAACCTGCACAGCGTGCCCGTTTTCGTCTTGACTTCAATATGGCCTGGCGCGTGAGTGTCTGATCTAGCGCTGGTTTCGCAGCACACTGATCCTTGTATTAGCGCTGCAATCATTTATTTCCTCTTAATGATATATGTTGTATTGGGTATCTTGAATGAATTCCGCCCGATCTGGTACTATGTACTGGCCATGATTCTTTTCGTCCTCAGCCAATTAGATTATTTCTTGTTGAACAAGGTTATATGCGAGGTGGGCTCATGATTTTTACATGCAGCGACTTAACTGACGTTGTATTCTTGATCAACATCACTGATATCACTTTGCATAGGGCACATCGGCAAAAATCGACGGCTCGTTCGTAGCGACGATTCTCGAAACAGCAGCTGTCGGTATACTTTATATGGGATGGCGAAGTATCACTGAGGGTACGTCACTCCCTATGTTGATCAATTCGGGTGTCAATGAACTTTTCTAGGGTCGTGGGACGAGAATGTCTATTATCCTTGGTGACATTGATTTTTGGACATGTATTGCAAAACTCCTACTTCACGAAATTTTATGCAGTTGTATTTGTATCACTTTGGGCTAGCTGCTATCCTTGGTCTCCTTCTCCTTCTCCTCTGGTCGACGGTTTAGATGACGGCTTGCGTGTTCTGCGAAGATAAGGTTTCAGTAGACTGATACCATTCGTTTGCTGTTTCGATTCTATGGAGTTCATCCCACTCAAACGACATTTATCTAGACGATCGTCTACGTAAGCTACCTCGTCGTCGTCATTTTACAGCGTTTGTCCCCGTGCCTCAACAGATAGCAGCCTGGAAGAACAAAATCGGCCGTGACGGTATATTCTATTCTCATCTGATAATCTTGGGAGCGGCTTAGCTCGTTAATTTATCTATTTCTTTCCTACCGCGCATGATCTATCAGAAGCATCAACAAAACTTCTGCATCGCTCCCAGGCTAGTAAGTCAAATCATTTATGGTCATAGTGGCTGAGCATACGTCGAGCTCTTCTGGTACTTCAGCTGCAACTACGCCCCGATTGTGATACTGGACGATGCGTATCTCTACAGTACCCTGGGCTATAGGATTTTTAATTCATTCATTCGGGCATCAAGCCTGCATTTCAGTTTTTCGAGTTTGCGACAGCGAATGGACTCAAAGAGTTTAACGTGCCGACAAAGAAAGAGGATCGGGATGTGCGTCCGCTGGGGCCTTGCGTCTATCTCATGAATGTCCTATGTCATGGTGCGATCCGGTCTAGTATGTGGGACTCCTCGGACGATCGTAGTCAAAATGAGCATTAGTCTTTTCACACCATAGGGACTTGCTTCCACCGGCATTGAAACTACTGTTGATATCTTGCGTGTTCACAGGCCTCATGCATATGCTTCAAGGTTCGCAGGATGGATTTCTGTTAGTGTTACGCGTTCGGAAGTCCCTCGTCCTTAATCGGAATCTGGTTGATGCGGAGACGCATGCTTCGTTGGAATGCATTCCTAAGTAGCCTGCTCGAGAGGACCTTGCATTGTTGCACACAAGTTTGCTCAATGAGTTGCTACATCTGGTCCGTCGCCAACGCCACTCTGCGTTATTTGCTGTATTCATTGAGATACGGCGTCTGACGGTAATTCAGCCATTTTTATATAGCCTCGAATGCCAGTGGAGCGACTCTGTTACCCCCTATTTTATTTGCTGCAATCGTGTCAAAGCATTGGCGGAACACTATTTATGGTCAGAATTCACGCTTGCTCTAAATCATGTTGCTGACTATACAAAATTATCTAGAGGCGAATGAACGACGGGGACATCAATGTGTATCATACAGAGCTGTGACAGCTAAAGTAATTTACTATCGCTATGTTCGGAGTACGTGTGGAGCGCACGGGTCTCAAAACTTTTGCGGACTGGAAGATGTTGTGCGCTCTCAGACTGCGAGATCACGACCGACTCGGAGGATGAAGTGTTGGTATGCTTACCCGAATTCAAACCATACAGTGCCTCGACTCACACCGGTCACGACTACTGAGCACACTGTCCTCCGCTCCGCCTCCCCGAGGGACGTACTTTCAGAATACCACCATGCATGCTGTTGTGGTCTGTCACATCCAATGCAATTGTGGTTTGAGATGGCCGGAGACATGGACTCTTGGCGCTATGTCTCATGTAATTTGTCTGATGCATCTAATTGATTGGAATGCCAGACACTCGACTGCGACTCCTTTCTGGAGTGCATATGGAGTCTCTTCTAATTTCAGACGGTTAGGACCAGAAAGTAGGTTATAGTGAAAACGCTGCATACTGGAGCCGTCTATTCATAGACTCGATGCTAGCCTCATTACAAACATTCTCATCATCCTCGCGCCCAAATTGAACATTTGCGGACAACTTGAGTACAGAAATATCGACGCAGGAGACCGAAATATGAGAAGTTTGTAAGGAACAACATAATCAAATGGTTGAAGCTGCGAAGATCAAAGAGAGTGCCGAAGGACACAAAAAAACAAGGGAATGTACACAGTTATCCGACGCGGTGATCCCAAATTGCATCAGTGCCAAAAGCAAAGTCTGAGAAGCGAAGACAACCGTCAACAGAAACAGCTCAGAACGTTTAAAGAAGATAATTGTTGGGTAAATGATAGAAATCCTTGGAAGATATCACAAATCTTTGAGCGCCATATTGTGAGTTAAAAATTCGGGGTATCATGATGACACTCAGTTCGTCTGTCAAAAAGAGAGTGCACCAAGATGAAGATACACCATGGTGGCCGCTCACCCTAGGACAATTCTATCAGTGTAAAATTACTGCATGAGGAAGAGATGAAAGGGGCAAACCATACATTGATTCTCATGGTGCGTTCGGCCACGATGAAGTAGTGGCGCAATAGTTTTAGAACCGATCGACAAATGAGCTGCAAAGCAGGTGGGACTCGGAGCTATACAACTAATTGCATGGTCGCGTCGGGTCCATCATGCGTAGACAAAAACATGTTCCGCCGAGGTGATTATCAAGCCTGACATGTTGTCAAGACCTCGAAGAGGAGGTTCAGTAAAGGACTCGTTATGCTTAACTCCAAGTCGAACGTCATCGTGTTACTGTCACGGTGCTCGAGGTCGAATGATTAGTATGAATATTAGTCAGTGGCAATAGATTACCCATTGTAATTAGATACTCATAATTTGCACCAAGAATTGTTACCTGTTGTTACTCCTGAAAACAATAATAATACAGCCTCATTATATATATATATATGCATCACTTATCTTTCGGCTGTTCAACCCAAGTATTAGAACTAAATGAACGAAGTCATCGCCACTCTCTAGAAGCGAAGGCAAGCTACAAGGTGCGCGTATATATTAAGGGGGAAAGGCAAAAGAACGCGGATATAAATTGACATCGTGAGTAGTACCCGAACGAACCTCACAGCAGCAGCGAGTCCAGCTTCGACAATACCTCCAACACCCCCGCGACTAGCTCGAAGCACAAGTCCTCTTCTCCTCTTAGCTCCCGTCTAACTTCTAACACCAGCCCCAGCACTGCCTCCCGCCCACTGACCCCCGTACTGCCCATCCCAATGCGCGCCGCCTCCCTCTTCCGGGTCGGCCCACCGCCTTTTGATGCACTAGCGCTCCCGAACGGCCAGCACGCAAACTCGGCCAGAATCTCGTCACATCGTTGGAAGGCCGCCTCGCGCTCCTCGTATGTCAACCGTCCGAATGCATTGTCAAGCACGCTCGCTGCATAGGCAGCGCACACTAAACATACCGCACGGGTCGCTCGGGCTTGTGTGCCCTCCTTCTGCAGTGCGGTACCAGGAACCGCAGATGTCGTTGCGGTCAGCGTCGCGACAACACGCGATACTATGGCCTCTTTTGTCCGGACGTCCGCCACTGGGTGCGTCGCCATGTCAAATAACAGGAAGTTACGCTTCTCAGTGCGTAATACGCCTTTGTCTACGAGCCCCTTGGCTAACCGCTCTCGCACTTGCTTCAGTTGGAATCCGATCTTCATGACGTTCCACGTCTCGCCTTCAGATCACGCCATTGTCAGCGCTCACTCTTCCTCAGGATGGCGTCCCAGTCACACTCACCGCTAAGCAGATCAATCCAGGTGTTCACCGCCATCCGCTCGATGTCCTCCTGCGCTTTCATCATCCGAAGTGTCTCATCCAGGATCGTCTCGCCCGTTTGCCGGTCATCAATGACCTCCACTACTCGGTCCGCTGGGGGCACTTGCCGCCGATTTGGATCCCGCACCAGCGCAATACGCCGCCGGAGAGCGAGCTCGATGAGGATGCACCCTCGTAGCGCATATGAAATATTGTCGTTCCAGAAGGATAGATAGCCCTGTGTGACAAACCATTAGACTATGCAAGATGCCCGTTATCCGTGCACATGTGGTGTGACGTTACGTGCTTGCCGGTACGGCCGCAACTCTCACAAATAGGGCGAATGGTGGACACATGTACACACCTGCTTGTCCTTCAGACCGAGCAGGAGCACTTCCTCCATGATCGTGAGCCGCGGAGCACGGCCGCCTTGTCGCTCATCCTCGTCTTCACGTTCCAGATCTCGCGGGTCAAAGGCAATTTTGCTGCCGCCCTCGAAAGCAGAGCCAGCGTGAGACACTGACGGTACTGAGCCGTGTTGCGGTAGACCTGCTCCGTTTCCGTTCGTCGCAGAGGGGGAAGGAGAGGTGCCCCATGCTTCGCCTGGGTCGTCCGAGGTGCTGGTAGATCCGGAGGCGTTAGGAACACGGCGTCGGGAGAGTCCACCGGTCGAGGCCATCGCATCCGCAGGTTTTCAGAGCTCTGCCAGGCTGCTAGCAGAATCCTATGAATGCTGGCAAGAAGTGGGAGCTGGAGCAGGCAAGCCGCTCGCTGCGGCCGTTCAGATCAGAATCGACGACAAGCCAAGCCGAGCCTCACTGGAAGCGGAAATATGGTATTACTTACTTAGCCTTTGATGCTTGAAATTAATCGGCACATCCAACTAAGTTATAATACCACGAATAAGCACTCAAATACTACCTAGCCGTTATACGGCACTCCATGGCACATGCTCCGGCGATATCCTATGTTGATTCTATGCGACGATTTTGAGCCTGCTGCTGCGCGTTGTACCAATGCACCTTTGATGAATCTGCTGTTTACCCTCAGGTTACGGAGTTAGGCTTTATCTATGTCGGTCGCTCCTTCGACGAAGCCCCCAGCGGTTTCCAGGTTCCAAATTCCGAATTCTAAATTCTAAATTCTTTACTCTTAAAATGGCCCCCGTCTCTCAGGTGGTGCGCGGCTGAGGTTGAATGGTAAATAGCGATATTCAAATGTTCGCTGTAGGCTGTGACATTGTACGTGATTTTCCCTGGCTACATGCTTCGCTGACATCGTCAGAAGTGAGAATGTCTCTGCTAGAGAATACTGCCGCTGGCTGTTCGTCAGAGTTACTCTTTTTTGGACCATCGGGTACGTCTGCCTATTGCAAATCTGTTTTCAAACCTTCAAACCCTGACACACCGTCTCAGTATTCCTGAATGTCAGATGTTGTGCAGACGTCGAGGCTAAGCTGTGTCGTTAAAGCTGACAGGCCTTTGGTTACTTCTGTGATACAGCAAGCACCACGATTGCATATGTCTTCAGTCAGCCTTTAAATGCTCACGAATGATACATATACCTATGAGACAGCAGCGCAGGAACTGGTCTTATCTGCGACAATCGGGCGTCGTACAGTTTCTGACGGCAGATTGGAGTGACATCAGTTAGCCGATTTTTGCTGTACTGCAAATTTTTCACACACTTCACCATCCCTCTTCTCGTTATAGTTGGTAAGATCGTAGCATATTCTCTTCACAACGAAGTCTGACGAGAAGATAGGGCACGTTGCACCTGCAGTAGCCGACGTGGCCCTTAGACAGGCAGAAAATTCCGCTGCGTCTTGTTTGGGCGCGGAGTTATGACGCTGGCTGAGCTTTCGGACGCGTACGGCGAGGCGAAAGAAAGGAATTCGATAGTCCTTCAAGTTGCTACACTAGACATCGGGGTCGGTTCGATATGAGCAAGAACATGCTTCCAGTTCCAATTTCAATTAGGATTTTGTCCACCTTGAGGTTCGTTACACCTATTCAAATCCCGCGCCCTCACGGAATACCCCCCCAAACGCCTGTTTGAATTCTTATGCTCGTGGCAGACGGCCTTATCCTCATACACTAGTTTAATCACCGCTGACTTCGTATCAACACGTGGTGGCTGCTCGGTGAGCTTCTCAAATTACTTTGACCTGTCCTGCCATCGCAGTCCCCGTGGTACGCGATGCTCTCATCGGTTAATGTCCTAGCTCTGGCCGAGATTATCCGCGTGTATGCTCGTTCATTCCCAGCTTCATGCTTGTACACGCGTGGCATGTCCCCAGAACGCAGCCTCCCAAACACTACTGATTCTCGACGGTAAGCAGCTTGATTCTTTGGCCAATGCTCGTCCAGGAACGCTGTCGGATCTGCCGTTTAGATGCTCCTTGTGAAAAGTGTTGTCGCCGAGCAATCGAATCTCGTCGTTAACACAGTCTATCTCATGTTGCCATCACGTCATCGGGCAGCAGACTTACGCGGCCGAATCACGATACGGCGGCTGGCTTCGTGGCTTCGTTCCGGACATTCTCGTGGAAGAGGTTGATCTTCCAGATTTAACCCTTCACTCCGTTTAGCAGTCTGGATGATTTTAAAATCCGGGCGCAGATCATCCAGACCTCTACCTCGTAGCGCACTTCCTCATGGTCGTTGGTTCAAGTGCCGATCCGCCGATATACAGACGGTACTGTCCGCGTTCTATACTGATTGGTGAGTTCTACTTATCGTCCCTCGTGATATTCGACGCCACGTACTATATCGCCGCTTTCTGAAATTTGTAGCCGTAACCTGCTAATGACTCGCTCTCCCACGAGCACATCAGCGGTCATTGACGATTTAGGTCTGTCTCTTCGTGATGTCCTTGGGCCTATAGACATTGTTCTGGGGCTTGTACACAGATTTTCGATTATCACACGATATCTGACGAAGACGGCGGCCCAGATCCATGTCATGCGTATGGCGTATATCTCTGCATCATGCACTTGGGCGCTGTGGAGTCGCAGTCAGGCCGTCTTTCCCTCCTTAGCGCCACAAATCCCTTTTGCAGCACCATGGGAATTGATGTAAAGAGGAGTAGGTTTCCTGCCTGTGCCGCAGTTCTCTTGACTCGGGCTTGGCATGCTATTTTGGTCACCGCTCGGCGTTTGCGCCTTTACGGATTTTACAAGTCTGTAGCTAGAGGGCATTTGCTTCAAAACTTTTGGCAGCCTTGATGGCTTGTCGTCATCGACGCTATGGCCCCTGTAGCGCTTAATGGTGCCTACTTGCGCGCGTTAGCTCAGGAATGGCTCATACTTGCCAGCCCTTCCAACGTGGAGGTTTAGGGACGAATAGAGGGCAAAAACGATATCTTCAGACTGATGAAGGCTGGGCGTCATCCATGCTATAGGTGCATCTGCCTCTTTACCTTCGTCATGCCAGGTTCTTGCGTCCAACTACGTACCCACGTTACTGTGGGTCACGACGTGACTTAATCTCCACTTCCGGTGAAATGCGTTATCCTCGTTCCCACCTCAAGTTGAGAGACGTTCCCACCGAATTGCAGCTCGCCATTGGACTGCGAGTTCACGATAGTGCCCTCTTCTCCTACTGACGCTCGGATCACCATGAGGATGAGGCTTACGGAAAGTCCCCGTCAAAGTTTTCTTCTATGCATGTCCAGTCTTCGACCTTCCATCCGCTCTCTTGAAGGCCGTCTCGTGTGCTGGCATACATGGGCTACCACCCCGTCCGGCTGTAAGACTTCCACTCTATCCTCTCTTCTCATTTGTTTGTCTTCCGTGAAACAGTGGAGCAAGTGGATAGCAGTCGTCTGGACGCCTTTGTTCTCTTGCACCATCTGTTCTGTTGTACAGAACGGTGAGCTTATATTCCTCGAAAACATATCTGACTGCGCGATTGATTGTCCTTCAAGCAGTGTCTCCCCCTTCCAGTAGCTCATTGCAAGTTTCGGCAATAGCACCGGCATAATGCAGCAACCAAGTGACCGTCGGTGGTCAGAACTCATTCCACCACATACTGCGCTCACCTTCGCAGCTGTCTGGGACCCGGTAGACGGACTGATCACTTTCTCCGGTGCACAACTTCTTGACTCTGAAGTCTGTGATCGCATCGCTGTTTATCCGCAAAATGGGAAGTCGCCCCGGGACGCGCTCGACACCCAGTCTCAAGCCCTCACCATCGACATGTTCACACAGGCGTTGTCAGGACGCGCAGCGCACTATGTTGTGCCCTGCGCGGACAAGTCGGAGGAGCGGATAGTCCCGTCTTCGTGGGCTTGCGAAGCGCAGACGGATACCGATACGATCATGGGGTCGCAGTTTCTACCTGTCTGGTTAATTCCTCCGCCCGGTATGAATACGGGTCTGCACAGTCCTGCCTGCGCGTCTTCGGCTGCTGTCACTGCCCTTTTCCACGATCCTGAGTTGAGGAATGTCAACCACTGGGCTCCTCCCAAATACCGTCTCGCTGACTTCGGACGATCTCATATGGACGATGAGTCCATCTCAGACGAGGGTTTCTTCGAAGGGAGACAGCTGCCTAGCGGAAGTTTTGCAAGCCTCCCGGTGTTCGTAGATGTCAATATGGTCCGTACATCCTTATTATGGGCATTATTGTCGATCTTAATGCCTTTACGTAAAGAGCTCCGCGTTCTCTGTGACAACTACATCGACCAACAATTATGTCGAGGTCGATTTCCCGTCGGTACTGGAAGCGAAGGAAGACAGCGAGTTCCTCACGGACGGCGCTTCGTCCTGGGAAACTCTTGTCGGCGTTGATCGAACACTTTGTCTGAATGTTAGGCCTGTGGCGGATCGGGGACGGCGGCTGAGGAAAGTCCGCGTTGATTCCAAGCCTACGACTGGACCGCCGGCGAGTCCAGCGGAGGTTCTCTCTCGAGCACAGTACAACCACGTTCGTCCATCTAAGACACCGTCATCCTCAATTACCCGAAAGCCCTCTATTGCGCGAGCGAAGGCTTTATTGGATCGGCTGGGCAAGTGTGTCAAGCACGACGACGATGGGTGGGTGTGCATTGAGGTGACACAGAAGGTGACACAGAAA
Source organism: Fibroporia radiculosa (assembly GCF_000313525.1). Classification (NCBI taxonomy): domain Eukaryota; kingdom Fungi; phylum Basidiomycota; class Agaricomycetes; order Polyporales; family Fibroporiaceae; genus Fibroporia; species Fibroporia radiculosa. The sequence goes on along the minus strand of NW_012133281.1, from coordinate 649 downwards.
GTAACGCACAACATTGTGTAAGGCGATTAGATGACTGTTTTTATCTGGTTTTAGGGAAGCGGACTGTTTGTTCTGTCTGAGTGTTACTTATCAACACTTTCGTCTTGTTGAAGTCGGCTCATGATGTCCTCTAGAAGGTCCACTCGTTTTTCTTCGTATTCCATCGTGGCCGCAACTTTTTTGTACGAGCGTATGGATTATACGCTGTAGCAATTACTTGTACAACCCCCGATTATACTGTGCTTCATCGTACCAGCTACAATGTTTACCCCTTGTACATTCTTGTCGGGTAGAGTTGGATGATTTGACTCGCAGTGCGTGCCAGTAAGTGCCAGGGCAACTTGTATGTTTGCAGCTAGAGGAAAATTCTCAAAGCTTTCGAATGGATATCACACTGGCAGCACCTGCATGCCTGCTATAATCGACCCCATTAAATATATTGTTACGAGGCAGTCCGGGAAGGGGCTGCTACGCCATTCCGAGGAGGGTCGTCGATTTCGTCCGATCGGTCACTGAATCGGTCAGTTTTGGTCCCCAGCCCTAAGGACCGATTGCGAGACCGATTTCGCAGAGGGAAGCACGCGCCCGCCTCTCGCCGCCCGTGCTCAGCACTGAGTCTTTTCCGGTTCGGCGGTGGGGGAGGGGGGGG
>NW_012133280.1:0-45964 GCF_000313525.1 Fibroporia radiculosa | reverse complement strand
TTGATGAGCCCGTCTGCCAGCGTCGCGCGACCAGGGATGTGCGCCTTGTGGATCCCATATGCGAACCGATATGGTCGGTGCCGCACGCGCGGCGCAACGACGGGGAGCTCGATGTTGTGTTCAAGAGCGAACGCGCGCGCGACCACAGCCTCCCGGGTGCCAGACTTCGAGCGCGACAGCGGTGAGGGAAGCCTGAAGCGTCGTGCACACGGATATTGCAACGAGTGCGCGCCCAGGTTACGCAGCGAGGCGTAGTGGGCGAGCTGGATTATGGCGTTGTCCGAATATACGCTCATGTCGATGACAATGTCGCCGGTGACTGGATCGTCGAACGCGTTCAGATGATGGAAGCAGAAAAACGGCGGGGTCTAGTGGCGTTAGTCGACGTTTGGTATTAGAGTAAGCAGGTGCTTACCTTGTACTTGGCAACAACGCCGCCACCCGCACGGTCGACGACGTAGAAGAGCGTGTCAGCAGTGGGGTCCCACTCTGTGCTGATAGATTGCGCGAGATTCTTGTTCAGGAGGATGGAAAGCCCGGAACTGGAGCATATGACAAAGATGACAATGACAAGGGTATTGGATTTTGGGGAAAATGGACGTACAGCTTAAAGTAGGCCTGCCAGAAACACAACACAACGAACCGCTCAGTCATAGCAAACGAATGCATGTATGCTGGTGGTGCATCCTTGATCTCTGCGAGGATATCAACAGTGCCGTCACGCCCGTGGATGCGAAAGACCTTGTATGTCGGGGACGGACCGCCGAATTTGCATACAAAGTTGTAGAAGTCACCAGACTCCGCATCTCTGCATGCATGCGCAGCAGCCATGTTCCCATCGAGGCGTGAGTCGAGCTGGTCATAAGACACTTCTGCCAAAGGTTCCAGCGTGGCAGGATCGAGGAGCTGCAGTGTGTCTGCGTCGGTTTTCGCGACAAGATAGCGCGGCTGCCCCGGAGGAGTAGTAGAGGAAAGGCTTGGAGAAGGCAGACCTTTTACCAGAGCGTCCCATTTCCCAGGCATGTCGGCTGTGAGGGTCACATTCGCATTTTGTCCGCCGGGCGAGGATGTGCTTGGTGTACTGCGCCAGATGGAGAAGAACTTGCGGAAGAGGCTCTGGCAGGGATCGCGTTGTTGGCCAAATGAATAGCCTGGGTACTCTCCAGTGTCCGCGATGTGCTGCTCAACGTTCTCTGCGCCCTTGCGAGAGCGGTAGATGACACGCTGCTCACTGGGTACGATCTCGAAACGATGATGCATGGCCAGCCCGTCAAACCAGTGGTGGATGTCGACAGTCTTGCTGGGGTCCGCCGTCCTCGCAATGCGGGTAGTGCCAGGGCCTGTGCGGTAGAGCACCCCACTCAGCCAGGACGGGATCTCACCGTGAATTACGAGGTCGACAGGGTCGCGCTGCTCCACTGTATTTTCGAACCCGGGTGCACATGTACTGCTCATCATAGACCGGGCGTGATAGTAGACTAGAGCTCGAGGACGTTTGGTTGCGCCGAGATGGAGAATATGGCAGCGGCTGGGAAACGAGGAGCGCATGAGTTGCGCATGAGGCACTGGGCGGTCCAAGGCATCAGCCAGGCTGGATGGAGCAACTTAAAGGACACGTGTGCTCCTCTTCGTTCCCCAAAGTGCATACTTCTAGCATGTAGTACGCTATTTTGAGCACTCCACAGGGAGACCGTGAATGTCGACCAGGGCGAGTACAGATTCGAATCGTATGTATCATTTACATCGGTTTACGTGGTCGCGAGCTCAACTCTCCGCCAACACTCCGCGGCACGTTGTAACGTGGCGTTCAAGATCTCACTGGCACCCGACACGGGATTCAGCATCCCGAAATGTGTCCCAGGACACTCATACACCTCCACCTTATCGGTCCACTTATCCAGGTCAAATGCCTCGGATGCTCCCTGTGCGCGGGTATGTATCTTGGTCCCTCTCTCTGCCTTCATCAGCACTGTCTGCTGCGCTGGCCACACCAGTCCATCTAGTATCCCATCCTTCTCACGTCGCTCCATCTCCATACTCTCGCGAACGCCCATGAGCAAGTGAGCGGTGTACGCCTGGCGGAATCTCGCCACCCATTTCTTTTTCTGGCCACCATCCTTAAAGTGCTCCTCAAACTGCACTTGGATGTCCTCGGCGTCGTCGAGCACTCCACTCGCCACCATGTCTTTGACGACTTCCATAATCTACGTCCATGTTAGTGCCTGCGTTCGCAGGACAGTTTGAAGCGGCAACTCACGCTGTCGTCCATACTCCCATCTATGATGATCTCGCGTATGTGTTCTCGCATTTCTGGTCGATGATACAACGTAGGAGCGCCGTCTAGCATGATCAGCATTTCCACTGTTTCGCCTGCGGCACGTAACTGTTGCGCAATTGCGAGTGCAACCGCGGCGCCTGTAGAGCCGTGAGCGTCGGATAGTAATGGCCCTGGAATCAATAACATACCAAAAGAGAACCCGCCCAAGCGATACGGTCCTGTAAACTGTTTCTGCTTGATCTTCTCAAGGTAAAAGGTTGCAAGTCGCTGTAAGGTTCCGGTCAAGGGTGCTTCGGGGGTGTCTTGGACACCATACACGGGGACCTGAACCTGCTGCGCAATCTTACGCAAGACGAGGACTCCACCTCCTGCGCCGTGCACTATGAACACGGGCGAGCCATCTTTCACGCTATTGAGGCGTACGATTGTTTGATTCATGTCGTTCTCGCTATATCCATTGTCTGTAAGCGAAGGGTCTTGCGTGTCGGCGGCTGAAGTTTCCTCTGCCACAGCCTCTGCGGCCTGCTCTACTTGCATAGAGACTAGTCTCTGCACTGAAACACAAAGCCAGTGAGGCGGCTGTTTGAGGAATAGCAACATTGTACAACTTGCCTGTCATATATCCGCTGAGTAGCTGCAGTTGAGTGACATCAAGGCCAAAGCTGGACTTCAGGATTCCCCTGAGACGTGCAGCGGTAAGAGAATCGAGGCCATAGCCCGACAATGGAACAGTCTCCTCAATCTCATCGACGGCAAGCGAGAGGACCTTGGCACAGGCGGCTCGTATTGTTCCCTCGTCGGATGTGCCTGATAGTGTGGCCCCGTCTACATCTTTAGTGACCAGATGGCGTATGATCGACTGGCTTCTTGTAGGAGCCAAACCAGCTATTCCAAGGAATATATGGTTATTGCCACACGATTAGAAGTGGAACAACATACATTGAAGGGTCATCTTCCAATCCATTGTTGGAATATATACACTGTTGCGGGGTTGCGTGCCAAGAGATAAAATAGCGTCGAAACATTGTTGGACAACTTGTCTTGTGACGACGCCAAAAGACTTGTACTGAAATGATGGTGGTCAACAGCCTACGCAAACGACATCTCGGCTCTTACGAACTTTCTCCAAAGCAGCTCTTCGAGTGCCCGCAGATCCCATGCTTCGGGCCAAAATCCCAGCATCAAGCTGTAATCCAATTTGGTTATAGAAGGTTGTGGAAAGGCGATAAATGGACTTACAACAGGCGGTACAGCCACAGAAATCGTGTTCGGGAGCGTAGCGCCAATCTTTTCCATTTGAACCTGTGCAGCAGTGTAATTGGTTTGCCCTAGTCTCGCCGACTTAGTGTTGACCATGTCAAGGATAGTTCAAATTCCTACCCGGGGAGCCGCTCAGGGCGGATAAAGTACTTGTAAGCACAAGAAAATCGAGGGACGCGGGGTCGACGGCCTCCAGTAGCACTTGCAACCCTTTCACTTTCACGTCGTACACTAGGATACATGAAGTCAATTCATAAGTAGCATTCTCAACAGCAAAGATGTGGAAAAATTACCTGAATGCCAATCATCATCCGACTTCAAATTGACAAAGAGTTGATCGTTCAACCTCACAGGGAGGAAGAAGACACCAGCGACAGGACGCTCTATTGAGGCAAACAGTTCCTTGGTCTTTTGTACATCAAGGCATTCTACCGAAAAAATGTCCACCGTAACACCTGGACGTCCACGAAGATATTCGATCATCCGCTTTTCTCGGGTAAAGCTTTCATGCTTTAGAGCCTTTCAAACGGGAATGTGTCGTTAAAAAATATGCAAACGCATGAATATAAGGTATAGTTTACCTTACTTCCAGACCTCGACGTCAGAACCAAATGTCTGGCTCCATTCTCCACCAAAAATTTGGCGATATTGATACCAAGTCCTCCAACGCCCCCGATAAGAACATAAGATGCGCGCGAATTGAAAGCAGCTGTTCCAGCGATAGCGCCTCCTTTCATGACCGGAAGTTCTGTATCAATGTCCTCCAAACCTAGCACAACCGCAATGTTGCCGGAGAATTCACGGTGTGTTCTCTCGTGTGCAAGTGAGAGCTGATTCAGATTGAAGACCTCTACGGAGGAGAAAAACGCGTCGCGGACAACAGGAGGGATGTCTGCTAAGCCCTGAAAGAGGAAATCTTCCTCGGCCAGATTATTCCAATCAACAGAGATATAACGCTGGCCCCGCGGAAGCCGGTCGGGTAAATCTCCCTCGACCTGCACGAGAGTCGAATTCTTGGCCATGATCTGTATTGTCTCCGCGCCCACGCCCTGGTCAGGGTCAAAGCTAATAGCAAGACCAACACCATTTGGGGCACATTTATGCACGGCTTGAGTCCAACTTCTACAGTCGCCGGAGTCATATACGAGCCCAAGATCTGGGAAGTCACTTGTCATATCAGGAATCAACGTCTTCGTCATGGTGACCAACACTTCAAAGCCTGTAGATTTAAGATACGAGTAAGCGGTCCACGCTGCGGCAGAAAATTCTCCGGCATGCAGGATGATATGACGATTTCCGTTTGACGGAAGCGCTTTCATGATCACCAAAGAGACGAAGACCAAACGCCCAACTAATGCTGCAGCCGAAGACAATGGCAAGTCGTCCGGAATAACAGAGACCCTTGAACGAGGGCAAACGATAATGCTCCCACTATGTCCAGAGACGATCCCAAATACCCTGTATATCCGCTAAATCTTGAAAATCACCCTCTAAATGCTAAAAATCCTTACCTTTGGCCTACAAGTTGACTTTCCCCTTCGAGGCCCTCCCCGATTGCAGTTACAGTGCCCGAGAATTCGGAGTGTCCAGGGAATATTGACGACACAGACACAAACGATACGTCCACTTCTACATCCTCAGGAAATAATTCCGCTGGATAGTCCCGCCATATTTGAGTCTCGCTGAATCGTACGGCATGTGGCCCTCGGGCCTGAACGACTTGGGGCTCAGGAGCTTCCACAACTCGAGGAACAAATATAGATCCTGATTCATCAATCAGGAGTTCCGCGTGGGCCATATTGAGAGGGATCAACTTCTCAAGGATATACGCTCGTTGCCGATTTTGATCCCACGAAGAGTGGAACAACACTGCGAAGATTTTCCAAGACGGAAATTCATGGCCAAGACTTCGGGAGAGACCTACTAGAGCCGCGTTGCGGGATGTCGTGTCAGAATGCAACCACAAGGAGTAAGGTTTGGAAGCGCTCATGCCGGATACGAACGCAACGAGGTCAGGCTCATCGCCAGCAGCAAAGTAGCGGAAAACAGTCCAATCGTCACATTGGAGATTTGGTTTCGCTTTCGAGATCCCGTTCGTCAGACGTGTTGGTGTAAACGCTTGTGAAATGAAGGCGAGATGAGCGAGATGGCCGCTAGCTGCAGAAACTAGGGCAAGAGGTTCATCGTAACCAGCCAACTGAAGCGCAGTCTTCCAATATTGCAGCGACACAGGGTAATTAATCGACTCTTCATCTTCCTGACGGACAGCAGTCCATTCACAAAATGATCCGAACACAAACTCCATCCCTGAACAAAAGTCATATAGTGATCGAAAACAAGCAAGTTATTCAATAACCTTACATTTAGTTCCAATTGTGGATCTTGAAAATGAGTCACCGTCCAGCTCTATGACAGAAAGGTAACCACCAACAACGAGCATCTTCCGAAGGTTGGTGACGACCGTGCGGATGTCAGAACAACTGTGGAGGGAATCGAATGCCACGACGATATCAAAACTTGCAGGTTCCAACGTCTGCTCTCCAATGGAGACGGTCGGGTCAAAGGTTACCGAAGTCATAGTCGTCCATGGGGATCTAGCCATCGCCTTCTGAGCGAGCAGGATATCAGTATCGCTGCACACATATTCGACATAATGACCGGGGGCCAAGTTGCTGTCTACCAAAGCCTGGCCGAGAAGTTTCGTGAGATGGCCTAGCCGCGCACCAACTTCGAGGACACGTATAACGCGTTTCCCTGCTGTGATTGCGGCATTTACGAGGGACACGAACTGAAACGCAAACTCATCAAAGACCGGCTCTTTGAAGGGTGGACTCTCGTAAATGCGGTCTATAGCATCATCCTGAAAGAGCTTTGACATGGAAAGAGTTGAAGTCAATGACTCTATACGGGATGTTAGTGCTGTTAGCGAGAAGATTTTGCTATCATGATTTCTTGCCTTCGTAAATTTTGCCGAGTTGGTGTGTCAACTCCAATACACCTTGGAACTGAGACTGTGGAGACACCTGGCCACAAGGTGAATGGATAAAACCAGCGCCAAATTTGGCAATGAGATTCTTCGACCTAGCTAGGCGACGCTTGTCATCAAGATTTTCCGGAGAGAAGTCTTGCGGGAGGCATCTGCATGAATCTTCATTCAGTCATTGGTATTGATCGAAACCGAGAACACTGACGCCAGCGCCGCGATGGTATATGAGACGGCGAGATCATCGAGAGACGCCAAAACTTGAGTAGCTTCTGACTCTACCGCGAGGCCATCAAGTTCCCTAGACCCACACAGATGTGCGTGTGGCAAGGCCCATGGCTGCCAATGAGTCATATATCGAACAGAGGGTAGTGCATCTTCTTGCGAAACCAACTTGAAATGGAAGCCTTCATCCAAGTCAAAATAAGCTTTCAACACAAAAGTATACGACAAGAAAATTTAACCTTCTACCGTGAATAGAACCGACCCTTCATCATCCAATACATATGCATTGACGGTCCAGTGAAACGGCGTCCAATCAGTTAAGATAGCATACGTTCGAAATTCTTCAGGCAAAACAAGTGGTTCGAGACGTCCATCATTGCGGAAAATCCTCTTTACTGAATGAGGCAGCTTGTAGAGGCCCAAGCTTAGTCACACTTAAACAATTTGAGGATAGCGAATGAGACGCACAAAAACATTCTCATTCTGACTCCCATCGTCCAATCCTCGGAATAGCTGATTGACAATCGTTAGGAAGTGGACTTATATATAATAAAATCACTTGCCAAACTCCAACACAAAGAGATCTGTCGTAGTATGATTGAGGACTGAAATGGTATACTGATTAAGGGACACGCACCTGAAAGACACCATCTAGTAAAGCGGGATGAAAATTATAATCCGTCGCGTTCAGGCCATCGACGTGGCCCCGGATCCAGGCGATACCCTCTGTCTCATTCATACTGAACCGGTTGATTCGCATAAACCTGATATAGGAGGTTCAGAAATTACTGATACTTGAGTTAAATGGCTTACTCAGGGCCAAATTGGGCATAGTTTCGTAAATGCGCATAAATTTCTTCTTTCGTGCTCGACTGGAAACAGCGTTCGATCACTGCGTCAACATTTACCGATGTAACACCGTTTGGACTGAGTTTTGGTGGGCCGTAACCCAGTTTCCCGCGCGAGTGAACAGTATCGAACAAAGGTACGCCTCTCCTTGTCCATTCTAAGTCTCCCTTCATGGTTTGAAGCGCCGACGAGGACTTTACAAACCATTCCACCCCCTCATTTGAGACCTCTAGCGTAATTGGAGGCCCGTATTCATCAAGAATGCAAGCAGACTCAAACTTGCAGTCCCAGACTTCGGTCACGTCCGGGAATTCTAAAGCCATTTCGATATATGCAGACGCTGGTATCAAGTTCTAAAAACGTTGATGAGCCAGAATATAAGCAGGAGGGTTATTGCGCTTACGGAGCGGTCGATGACGTGTTGCGACATCCAAGATTCTGGATTGTTGGGGCCAACTCTTAGCCTGGAGGAATTTAACGCCCTCGTTGGGGGGAGAAGCCATCTCTGATAGGACGCGGGCTTGACCACAGCATTTGCACACAGCCAACGCTTTTTGTTGAATGGATATTCGACAACTGGAAGTGACTCTGAGGGATATGCGTTTAGCATGGAGAAATCAATCTAAAAGATATCCTTTAGAAACGTCACGAACGACAAAGCGGAACACAAATCTCACCGAATTAATACCGCAGAGCAGAAGACGTCCGATTGTATCCAGTAGCGTATGCAGCTCCGTCTTCGCACCTGTACTGACTTTTGTATGACGCAAGGAAGGTGGTCGAGACCCAGTGCCCATAGAGTCATGGGCGCCCATTGCTTTAATATACTGTGAGAACTGATGAATACTTATCAAGCTCTGAGAGAGATCATGATACCTGAGACAAAACCGGATGAGGAGATAATTCAACGAAAGTGACCAGATCGCCATAACAGTCTTTCATCTTGGGGATGGCTGTGGAGAACAACACGGGCAGGCGAAGATTTTTCCATAAATAATCAATCGTATAGGGCTCAGACACGAACTCGCCAGTCACGGTGGACATGGTGGGGATTACGGGAGAGTGATCGCCAGGGTGAGCAGAGAAGATCGCAGCTAGCTCCCTGCGATATGTATCTTCGCAAGGATCGACGAACGGTGAATGCACAGCCGTACTGACGCGAAGTTTCCGGGCGACGACCCCATCTACCCATTTATCGATATACATCGACAATACGTCCAAGACCTCCTCTGGACCTGATACACCAATGTCAGTTGGGCTGTTATAACTAGCCAAGTGTAGCTGCCTTGTCGCTTGACTCTCTCTTCCAGCCAGAGATAACGCAGCATCCACGTAATCGTTAACAGTATTGGCGTCGCATCCAGACATTGCAACCATGGATCCTCCCGTATTGTCAACTACTCCCAGGGCGCGACCGCGCGCAACTGCAACCTTGACGGTCATCTAAACCAGGGGGCGGCACTTCATTAGTTTACTTCTTGCAAATCGGACTAATAAGGACTCTCACTTCACGAGACGCCGCGCCAGATGCGTATAAGACAGCAGTCTCTCCCAATGAATGTCCAACAAGGGCGGTAGGTCGAATCCCAAGAGCGATAAGCAAGTCAAACATGGCAATTTGGAAGAACGCGATCGACACCGAAATGACCTCCGCGGGCCAAATGGGACTCTTTTCGAGCGGATTTTTCTGCGTATGATCTTGCATAAACAATCCTGTCTTGGATATGAATGATTCCCCGACGTATGCGCTATAAACCTTGTCACATGCGAGAATACTATCGCGAAAGGCAGGGTAGGCAGCCATTAAATCCCGCCCTTGGCGCCAGTGCTGTGGACCTTGTCCGGAAAAGCAGTAAACCAGAGGATTAGCCCGCTTTCCAACAACGGCAGGCTCTGGAAAGGTTGCTGTCTCCAAACTATGGGCAACTGCGTAAGTGCGATACGGCATCTGGCGAGCGCGACGGCCGAGATGTTCGCAGAGGGAAGGACAATCTCCCGTGAGATAGCGAGACTTATATTCCTGCATCAGCGTATTGCAAGACTTGAATGTGAGGGCGCCTTTTGACCACCAAGTCAGGTATAATCGCGGAGAAGTTTACTAGCCAACCCACCCATAGTGAAAAGGAATGGGCCATTTGCAGAACCAGATGGATGACTGGAGTGAATGGGGCGCGATTCGTGTTCGCGCAGAACAGTGTGCCCACATGATCCTTCCGATAAATATCACCTCTATGATACACTACGGAGGACACGATATGCTCACCTCCGAAACCAAAACTCGAGATGGACGCAATGAGACCTTGTTCGGGATCTTGAGCGACAAATTCTGCGGTAGTAGTAGGCACACGTAAATTATACTTCTCAAAATCAATCGTTTCCGATCCCTTTTTGAAATAGCCGTTCGGTAAAATCTCTTTGTGTCTTAGCATCAGTACGATCTGTGCACGATATTATAAATCTGCGGCATCATCGCAATTTTGGAGCAAACCTTTGTTAGTGAAGTCATGTAGGCACTATCATCAAAATCGTGAATACCCAGATACGAACCTACCACGTAAGACTATCGCACACCTGATTTCTCCGTGTCCAACATTGCTCTTAACAGATCCGATTATAATTTCCTTCCCGTCGCGACCAGTGGAGAACACTTTTCCCGCAAGATTAGCCTCGATGGAATCCCCAACGACCGTCCCTGTCCCGCGCAATTCGACAAAGTCAGCCTGATGTGGCCGAAGCCCGGCATCTTCATATGCCAGACGAATTGCTTGAGCCTGAGCCTCAGGGTTAGGGGTTGTGAGGGAGCCCATGAGAGACCCGCAAGAGGTCATCGCAGTGCCGACAAGGGTCGCATGAATGGTATCGTTATCCCGGACGGCAAGATCGTGTCGTTTGATTACAACAGCCCCGGCTGGAAGAAAATCGTGTCTAATAAGCATTACATGTGAGTGACAGAAAATATAGTTCACCCGAATCTGCGCGAGCATAGCCGTCGGCGTCGTTGTCGAATGACTTGGATATACCATCTGGACTGAGTACACCAAGCTGACTAAATGCAACAGTGTCTGCCGGTGATGCAATGAGGTTGACACCGGCAACAATAGCCTGGTCACAGTCCCCATTCCTGATTGCCTGGACCGCAAGATGCATCGCGGTGAGACTGGACGAACAGGCTGTATCCACTATGGTTGAAGGACCAAGCAAATCGAAAACGTAGTTGACACGATTGGCCGTGATGGAAAGAGAGGTTCCCGTCATAAAGTACGCTTTGTGGATAAATCAAATTGCATTAGTTGTCAAGGATAGAGAAGGCATAATTCCCGTACCTCCTGCTTGAGTTATGTCTACATCGTACGGAATGAATCCACCCGCTATAATTCTTTTAAAAGCTCAGTATGAAAGGGCACAAGAGGATTCACTTACGACACCCAACAAAAACCCCAGTGTTTGTGGCCCGATAGTCGATTCCACTGCGATATAAGGCATTGAATGCCTGATGCAGGCTGGGACGAAGGAAGAATCAGGGGAGATATGACTATAAAAAGAGCAGAAACGCACACAACTAGTTGAGTGATTAGAGCTTGTCCACCCTCCGCTTGAGTGATCCCGAACTCCTGGATATCTGCATACTCAAATTCAGGTATGAAGCCACCTTTGGCCTACGAAGTAAACAGAACCTGCATCAGGACAAGGTATATACATACGCCACAAGGTGACTTACAGTACAGGATTTTCCGGGTGCCGTGCCATGATATGCATCGGCATTCCAGCGATGCGGTGGTACGGTGATAATCCCCGATCCGCGATGCCTGAGAAATTCATGAAATTCCTCTGTGTCGAGGCCTTGCGTTTCGCCGCCAGGAGCGCATAAGGATAGGCCTATCGGTGAGGTGAGAACTATTTCCCCGTAGGTCGCGAGTGCAGAACTAGCCTACGATGGCCACTGCCTGCGGGTCAGGGTTGCTGTAGCTAGGCGCCGGCCGTGAAGCCATGTACGACTGAGCCGGATTAGGAAATAAGATGAGATGACGACTCTCAGACTAACAAGAGGAAATCTTGTACAACACTTGTTCTAGGCAGCCCCGTCTTATATGCGCAAGATCACAGGATATTCAAAGGATATCCTTCCTCCATGTGTTCAAACTTTGGGAGACAGTTGGCAGTTCGACTTGAAGATGCTGTCGCTTTCCGCAAGCACCACAATCTTGAGCAGCTTGGTCAATCATACTATTTGCTGTAGTTGCGACACACATGAGAGGTCCGGAACTCACAAGTACCGGTGAACCTTACGTCAATGTAGGTTGCCTTCTAGTGCCTCATCGGCCATCGTTGTCGTCTTCTAGACCACGACGTCTGCACTTCTATAACTACAGGTTCCTGACCAGTGCTATTACAGACACGGCGAGTTCTCACATAGTCATGAACGAGACTGCTTTGTATGGATTAACAGAACCAGCGGTGCCAGCGCGACTTGGAAGTCACATTCTCCGAGTGGACATTCTGGTAAAAGGAAATCAAAGCTGCATAAATCCCAGGTATCTCAAATGCGAACACCTCCTAAATTTTATGCGCGGAGCCCTAAAAACACTCGATCACGTATTCTCATCTTTTTTGGGATAGTGGATTGCCACTATGTACCTGTGCCTTCCCATAGAGATATCGACCTCCTACATTTTCTTGGGCAGCTTTTAGGCTTATACACGATCAATTATCTCAACTCCCTGTACTTGGGCTTCACTCGATATGGGTGGTATGTTATATTCACTCACTCTCTTCCTCTCTTACACAAAATGGCTCTGGAAACCACGGACGCCATGTCAGAACCATCTGGGCGACTTCTTTATCAGGAACTAGTTCACGAAAGCTTCAGGTTCGCCGTCAGAGCCTTACTTCTGGTGCACCAGAAGCAAACCTACTGCGCAAGATAGTGGGTCCATTCAGACTGTCACTTTCAGGACACCTTATGACCGTAAAACACACGATATTTGGAACACGCAGAACCACTCGTGATGCGAAGCACGGACAAGTACGATAGAGGCTGGGAGAGAAACATCTGGTTTGAGCTAACAACGATCCACAGGCAGACATCTATCTGAACGTGTGATCTACAAGCAGGCGGTCTCGGTCCTCAAGTTCGGACAACGCTGGGGGGTCTTGATGCAGTCAATTTGCGAGTGTGTTGATCACTGTCAAGCTAAAGTATAGCATACCGCATGACTGTATCCTGCCAATTGCAGTATAATCGTGGTTTGAAGTCCATCTTTAAAGTCGATCCCATGGCTAGTAGCGCAGTATGTATGATTTTCGGAATCACTCAAATAACGCAATGAACCCGTTCTAGAAGGCACTCTGACCTGTCACTCGTAGAATGGTCCCACAGATCTTAACGTACAAATGACCCTACGGACAGGCCTCCGCCCGTTCCTGTCTTCTCTCCCAGGGGGATGCGCAATTGCATCCTGTCTTGAGGTGTTCCAAACCACAGGCCTGGGCCGTTTCCCTCATATGATCATACAATGTCGACTTTGTTCGCCTTCACAGAGCATTCGTATCAGAACCGGGGCGGAACTCACATCCCCACATCCCCAAACCCTATGCTCACAAAGTCACTGTACCCGTGTGAAAGCTTGGCCATTTGGTGAGCTCCCGTCGTATATAAGAGGAGCCAAGTCGTGGCTGTAACGACAGTCTGAAAATTTCCAAGTCTTTTATCGAGTGAGCATGTCTTTTCCTTTCGTTGTTGTCCTATCTGACTCGTTCAGTCTACCATTGTAAACAGCATCTCGCCCCCATGGCTGTAACAGGAACAGCCCAAGGGACAGTCGACTTCAAGGAGGACGGCACTCTCACTACAAACTTCACCACCGCTGAGGTAAAGCTCTCGCCCATAGTGGGTCGATTACGGTTCCCGAACCCTATCTATTTCGCGCCGGCGTATACAACGCGGTGCTCACCTACAACGATAAAGCCTCCTCCGGCTCGTACAGCTGGACCACGACCAAAGAAGGTAGCACGGTCAAGGTGCAACTCGCCCTCAACTCTGGCTCCTCCCTCACAATCAATGTGCCGGAGACTGCGATAGTTTCGAAGACCTCGCCCAATTCTGCCCATTTCAATGAGAAGAGCCCTCCGAGTGGGTCCTTCGCTCTGAATTAAGGAAAGTTCTGGAGTCCTTGTAGCTCGCCCACACACACACTTACTAAAATTTATATGATCTGCAGACGTCGCAAGAAGACACAAGGGGGAGTTTTTGAGGTCATGTCCCCCAGATTGAGCAAGTCGAATGGAAGTCGAAAGCGCGTGTTGCATTTTGTATATCATAAGAATTTCAGAAGCCTGCGTGACAGATCATGTTGATGAACCCTTGCTTTGGCTGTGTCCATATATTGTGAACTCAGAATAAGCCAGCGGCTGTAGCTCGAGGCGACTTTCTTCCAGGCTGCGGCAAACAGCGTGCGCGCCACTGATTCACAACTCGAAATCTAATTAAGATGCCCCGCACTCTCTCCGTTTGGACAGCCTTCTCCCCCCTGGTGAAGACATCTATCGTGATTCTGCGAAACGCTGGTCCGTGCGTTATCATCGATTGTATTCGGACTCAGGCACGCGGCGTCTCTGAAGATTCCCCCGCATGTATATACGTAGTACGTCACGGTCTTTTCGTTCGTCTCCCTCAGGTTGTCCGCACTGCACGCTACCACCTCATCAGTTGTATAACACCTCGGTTGACAAGGAAACACAACGTCTAACGATGAGCTTGTCCGAAATGGTGGGCGTACACTGCAAATGACTCCCACCATGCCTTGTTAGCTTTTAAGTATTAGAAACGTGATGCGTATTGAACTTTTGAGGTAGAACTACCCATCATTCGAGCAGCAAACGCATCATCGGTACAGAGAGACCCTATGGAAGGCAAGGAGTGGATAAACGAGTGGTCTCCGGCGTGCTACAAACAGGAGCACCTATGCGCACACCGGAAGAAGGTGAAGACGACAGTAACGACTAAAAGGTCCCCCAAAGCCCAGAGAACGTAGCATAGCGGAAAACGGAGCGTGGATATCAGCGGTGTCAGGATCATGTATGCGAGAAAGCACATCTAGGGTGATGCAAAGTGACTGTCCTAGAAGTTCAAGCAGAGTCCCGTGGTATACTGGATGCAAAAGTAAAAGGATCATCGGACGGTAACGCCTGACAGTCGGAGGCCAGACCGCGGCGCCGTTTAGGCTAGACTGAAGCCCAGTGCGGCGACGACAGCTGCAAGACCGCCCAGGGAGGCAACGACGCGCTCGGAGCCACTCTTTGTCGTGGTCGAGGTCGCAGCAGCGCCAGAGGTAGAGGTCGAGGTGGAATTGGTTGTACCGCTCGTCGGGGTAGCGGATGCGGCGGGGTATGTTGCACCGAGCGCCTTGATCTCAAATGGCTGGCTGGTCGCGTAAACCTGTAAACACGACAGTGCTTATTGAGCAATGTAGATGAAGGCCAGGGGGAGTAACAACTCACGTCGGTGGCATTAAGCGAATTGGATAAAAGGATGGTGTAGCCATCGGCGGCAGGCATGGTGACTTGGTACTGCGAGATGGCCTCGGAGCAATCGTAATTGGGCTGTTGGGCAACGAATGCGAGGGGCTCGACGAGAATGTCTGGGTTCGAGTTGGCGATGCTGGCAATGATCGGTAAGACATACGTCGGATTTGACAAGGAACTCCAACTTACGAAATCGTGAAATTCTCGTATGGCGACGTCTTGCACGACCAGACGATCACGTTCTGCGACTGAGCCACTAGAGGAGGGGGAGTCGCAAAGGGGGTGAGCAAGCAAAGGGCGGGCGATAAGGACAATACACTCACCCCACCACAAATTAGGACCGCCGGGGGAGATGATGGTGAGCTGGGCGGCGGCACCAGAGACGAGGGCGGCGAGGGCGAGGACAGAGGCAGCGAACTTCATCGTGGCAGCGACAAGGGCGGGGTGAGTCGAGGGCGACGATGGGAACGGCGGCGGACGGACCCACGTTGGTTTTTACCAGCCAGGCGGAGCTCCAATTTGCCGGTGGCTAGCTGTCCTTGTTCGGCTGGTGACCTGCACGCAGACATTTCTCATCGCCAGACTGTCCAACGGCTGATAGCTGCCTGCTGCCGTCCCCACTCAGCATTAGAACGCGGGAACGGCATGCTGCTCACCGCATGGTGCGTCCTGCAGTGTCTTGCTTGCCGTATCAGACCAATCTACGTCGTGCATCGTACCGGAATAGATTGCGGCAGCTGCTGGTTGCCATCCGCCTTGTTTCTCGACGACGGAGCGGCTCGTCTATGGGCGTATATGTGAGCATGTCTCGATCTTGGCGGATCTTGCCAATGTGCGTCGCAGACGCCCCCACAGCAGCGCCCACCGGCCCTGGCTCGATGCGCAGCTGGGCAGACGCTTGCCATCCCATTTCATTATCTTGCACAAAAGCGTTCGCCCCTTTCTCTCCGACAGTTGTTTTCATAAGCTTATCCACACATGCGGCTCTATAGGCAAATAGGGGGAGGAGACTATGTCATCTCTGGACCAGGCGGGGCCTTCTCCTCGATCGCCAAGTGGACTGTGATTCCATTTATCTTCTTGTGTGGACGTACTTAGTAGAAGCACTGCAGCCCGCCCAAGCTTACCAGAAGTGCCATCTAGTCCATGCATGGTACTTATGTGTGGTGAGACGCGCAGTAGTTTCCCTGCATTTCAATTACCCACACATCCCCATCCGCATCATGATGCAAAGGGAGGGGCCGCGCCTGGATGTGAACTATCCATCTTCATCGGAGTTCTCCACGAGTCATAGGACACCAGTGTGTATTCGCTCGAATTTCGGCCGCTCGCGCGGAGTCGTTTTAGCTGACGGCCAAGTCATAGCCTCGTAATAGATGCTTCTGCGGGATATCTATGCTGATCTTCTCGCAGCGCTTCTTTGCACTCGTCACGTCTAGCTTTGGGCGCATGCTCCGGCCTAACAGCAAGGCAGTACTCAGCCAACAGGTATTCGTCCACAATCCAGCAATCAATCACCAACATCCATCATATCCGATGTTTTTCGCCGACCTGACAGTACAGCTCTTCGCTCGCCACCCCTCTCAAGTGCCTGCGGTACCATATAACGTGGGATGTGGCGGCAGCTTTCATTTCATACGGAACTACGCAAGCACAGTGCGCACACGTGTTCAGTGCGTTGATAAGGGCACCCCTCCTGCAGCTAGACTTTCGCGACGACACCCTGCACGACCATGACACTGACCGCAGACCGCTATGCTGCACCCCCACACAATCACGACACGCTGCCTGAATACATAGACTGGCCTCATATCTCTCCCCAGAGCGTCGCGAAAAACGTCGATCTATCCAAAAGCCACCTTGGCGCCACGCTCGCCGATGACTTCTCTCCTCAAGACCGGTCGCTCGTAACCTCCAGTATCCGTATCTCCGTTGTGGACGTCGATCTCGAGCGGATGAGTCTGCTGCTGCCATATCCCAACAGTGATCATAACTTTGGCGTTCCGTTCACGTTCCATATGACGAAAGCTACTATCTCTCATTCGGTCGCTATTCGGTCCGTTCGTCTATTTCATCTTGGCTGGATTTCTGTGCTCATGCCCTGCATCTAGCTTCGCAAGCGGTGTGAAGGCCGTTAAACGCATCATCCCCCGTACTCTCAGAAAAGTCACCTCGCCCGTCTTGCATCGTCAATCTGCGGACGCAGCATCGTATCCACCACGCCACGCAAGCTTACACAATCTACTGTGCGTTTTATCCCCACGTTGATTATTCAACTCTTTAAATTAAAATCTCATCACTCAGGTCGCCATCCCATGACTGTGTAGCCTGTCAAGCGCCAATTCACGGCGCCCAAGTCCGCCTCTCGTGCGGACACTACTACGACGCATTATGCCTCCTCGCGCTCGTCGAAGCCTCCACGCGTGACGAGTCCCTCTTTCCCCCGAGCTGCTGCGGCCAGCACATTCCCGAAACGTCCTTCCGCCAACACATGCCGCCCTCGCTCGCAGCAATCTACGACGAAAAACACGCGGAGCTCAGCACTATCTGCCGCGTGTACTGCGCGAGCCCTGCCTGCAGCCGCTTTCTCGGCGCACGCGCAGACGAGAGCGCGCCCACCGCCCCTGTGCTCCGCTGCCCCTCCGCCTCATGTGGCGCACACACCTGCAGCCGCTGCCGCGCCGCGGTGCGCTCCGGCGAGACCCACCGCCACCGCTGCGGGTACGACCGCGCGCAACGGCAGCTGTTCGCACTCGCGAGCGCACAGGGCTGGGCGCGCTGTCCGGCGTGCGAGCACATGATCGAGCGGCGCAGCGGGTGCTTCCAGATGACGTGCGTGTGCGGCGCGCGGTTCTGCTACCTGTGCGGCGCACTGTGGAAGACGTGCGGGTGCGCGCAGTGGGAGCGCGTCGAGCTGTCGTCCTCTGCGTCGTCGGACCTCGCGTCGCTGTCGAGCTCGGCGTCGGACGAATCGGACGAGTCGAGCCTCCGCACCTCGCTCGCCTCGCTGCATGCGCAGGGCGCGCCACTACAGCGCGATCCGCACTGCCGGGCTGCGGCGGACCATGGGACAGCCCCGTGCAAGTTGTGCAGCTTGGAGGGATACATGGACCACGGGAGACACAAGCTGCTGGACGAACGGCCCTTGCCTCCCCTGCCGCCTTGGGACGAATCGGACATGTTGGGATTCTGCCCATTTGATGCGAGTTTTGGCGGAATCCTACATCGAGGCCTTGTCGCTCAACGGGCGCGGATGCGCGGGCACGATGATCTTTTTCTGACGAACAAAATGCCGAGCAGTGACTCTTCCATGTCTGACGACTGGAGTATCTGTTAAAATCCGCCTCCGGCATCAGCACATACGACGACCTTCCATACTTGCATACACTATTTAATCTGCCCTCTACTCATTTTCTACTCATAGCATCAATAATCCTGTATCTCAATACCTCTTTACATATCGAATGCGTTCCGCTCGTTCCCTGATCGAAGAAATTAATGTCCCTCACGATAGATCGGCACTCAGACCCATTGACAATAAGGGGATCGAGAGATTGTGCTATGGAACATCTGGCTATTGGGTAAATTCTCGAACGTGTTGGAAAGTGTTGAGCGCCAATGAACCGGAAATCAGCATCTTGATATAAGCAACAGGCCCATCTTCTTGTCAAGATACATATATACTTAAGGTCATGATGTCCAGCCTCTCAACCGTGCCACAACACCCTTGATTTGTTCTTCACTGTCATCCTTCTCGCCATCTTCCTCTTCGTCATCACCCCGAGCGTCCTCTTGATCTTGCTCCTTGTCACGCACTGGCTCGAGCATCTTCGTCCTCCCCTCAGCATCCTCCTCCTCCACCCACTTCCTCCACCTCGCCAGCGGTGCCCACTCGACATTCAAGGCTTCCACAATATTTGATAGCCACCCGAGATCCGCCGCGAGCTGCGCAGCGCCTGCAGCCGTCAGCTTTGGGATGCGAGGCAACACCTCGCGTGTCAGTTTAGCCAGCAGCGTGCGCGCCAGGGAGGCCAGCCACGCCGCGGTCACCGCCTCTGGGGAGAAGTGCAGATCGTCGATGTTTGGTACAGTCGGAATGCTCGCCTGCAGCTGCTGCTGCCCGGGTATCAACGCCAGCGACGCAGAGCGGCGTGCTTTCATCTCGGGAGGACCGTGCGCAGCAACCGGCGTAGATGGAGGCAGCGGCTCGGCGAGCGCGCGCAGCGCTCTGGTTCCGATATGAGGGAGCGTGGCGAGCGATACGGCCAGTGCATCATCGTCCGCATACACCTCAAACAGTCGTGGAAGGCTTAGCAAGCCCTCGGCAACACGAGCCATCGTTGGGCTTGGACTGAGCGAGAAGGTCGGGACGCGTACTGCGCTCGTAGCCCCGGCTCCGGAAGTGCCAGACGCTGGCTGTCGCTTTGAGGCGGGATCCGGCGCAGTCCAAAGGGAGAGGGAGGCGTAAGAGGCCAAGTGTGCATACAGGGGGCCCAGAATCGTGCCCTGCAGCGAAATTTGACAAGCTTCTGCTAGTGAAGTTATGGCGCTCCTTCCGCCTGTGAGTAATGGTGGAGTGGATAGAGTCAAAGGAGCAGTGGACATGAATGATCCACGGCGGGCATCTGGAGAAGGTGGCACGCTGGGCGGCAATTGGAGCTGAAGCGATTCAGGATCGACGCTGTCCAGAAGGGCATGCAACGCTGCAGAGTTTAGCGTCGTCTGCATCAACGTCTGCACTGCCCCTTTAGTCGTCCCTCCAGCAGGAGATCCGTTCGGATCCTGCCTCGCTGCCCTAAACACAGTGGATATCTGCACGAGGCTAGTCCGCAACCTTCCCTCAAACATCGCAGTGCGATCCAGCAGGGCACGAACAACCTCGAGGACATGCAATAGCGCCTGTATCTCCGCCCAATCATCCGCTGTATAATCAAGATCTGCCAGCTCCTCTTCGGAGACGCTTGACTTGACGCCAGATTGAGATGCACTTCCAGCCGCCTTGCGCGAGATATCTCCTCGACAAGCTTCTGCAAATCCGGAAAGGAGGTGATCCACAGCATCTACGAGGCCCGTAGCGCCATACCCGTGCGTGAATACTGTGCAGCGCGTGATTGCTTCTTCAGCCGCGCCATACACGTCCACAGCACGCTCTCGAAGAATTCGAGCACGATCAGAGCCCTCGTAGCTCATGGGTGTTGTGCGAACGGCAGCCGCAAGTGCGTCGTCCAGGAGGCGCCGTTCGAGCATAGCATATTCTGCTTGCAGATTAGCGAAAGGCGCAAAGAGCTCCGTGTCCCATTCGAGGACGAGCGGTAAGGTCGTGGATAGGTTGGCTCCGAGCATGTTGCCACTAATTGACGCGCGCCGAGAAGACGTGCGGCGCGACATCGACATCGACATTCGTGACGATTTGCGACGCAGGTGTCCACGCGAGCTGTCTCCTTCAGTACTAGCAGAAGGAATGTGACCCATCTTCTCAAAGATCTTTTCTACCGCTAAAGCAAAATCCTCTGTTGCCCTGTAGGCGATAATGAGTTCGCGCAATGCAGTAGCACCATAGTGCGTGGACACTAATGCCAGGCGCTGGGAGAACGTAGGTTGAAGCGCCGATATTGTCGAAGTGATCAATGTCGATAATGTCTGTTGAGGGTCGGGAAAGATAGCTGGGATAGAGGTGCGCTCCGTCTGAAGGATGGAGAGAAAAGATGCATAGAAAGTTGGCAGGAATGAAGAGGAGAAAACTTCTGTGGAAGAGTCGGTGCCCGGTGCGTTTTCACGCAGCCGCACATTTTGCCAAGCGTCCACGAGGGATGCACGACGAGACCCATAATAGTAATTCCGAAATTCAGCCTCCCGCTGAATATTGCTGAAGATCCCAAAGTAATTGCGACACACCGTAACGTCCTGCGAGGATACCGCCGCGACAAGGGCAGAGCTCAATGCGGCCTCGAGCTGATTCTGTAAGCTGACCATCAGAGTACGCCGGCTTTCATATTCTGGCGTGTTTTCGAACACGGCCATGCTATTGCTAGCCTCTGAGAGCCGTTCCGCAGCCTTTTCGTAATTCTTCTCTCCAAGCAACGAAATAACGTCGCTCTCCAATGTTCCCCAGCTCTCTGCTTCTCGCAGCACCTCTCGCGCTGCCTCCATGTTACGCTTCACCGTATCAAGAAGATGAAGCTGCTCCAATGCAGCATCCGTCTCTGTTCCTGCAGAGACGGTGGATTTGGACTCTATGACGTGCAACACAGACCGCAGAGAGAGGGCACCGTCTCGCATGTAATGCAAATCGTACGTGAGGCGAGACGCACCACGCGAGACGTCCTCGATGAGTCGCTCGACCTCCGAAGATGTGTCCTCGCTCGCTATCTCGAGCGCACCAACGAGACTGGAGATGCGGCGATCCATCTCAGTGAGCTCCAGCGCACCATCGCCTCCGTCTCCGCCTTCCGGCGTGAGGATCTCGTTAATCCAGGACACGACGTCAGCGTGGCTTTCGAGCGATGCCAGGAGGTCTGGGGAGGATGGCGCGGCGAGGGAAATGAGCGAGGGCTTGAGAGGAGGTGTGTTCTGCATGGTGGGAAGGTCCTCTGGGAAGCATCGTTGAGCACGTTGCGGCTACTTTGGCAAAGTCGCGCACTTTTACTACAACAACTTCTGGATGAGCATGGAGGGAAAGGTCCAATCGAGCTAGTTCTGCGCCACCTGCCAGTCTAGACGGCTGAAAGGACGCAGCGCAGTCGAGACGTTCAAATCGATGAGCGGCTGTCGAGTTTCTAATAGCTATGTCCACAGACTGCCTTAGCTTGATTTGAGAGTTTGATGCCGTTGAGAACAAAAGACGCAGGCGACTCCAGCGAACAACAGAGACAAGGTAACGGCGATGTACGAATAGCAATGAAACCTGCGAGCGCCCATAGGCGACTGGGGAAGCGCACTTGCCCCCTTTCTTCAAGGGCAATAACAAGGTCACGATCTACCTACATCACAAAATACACCATTCAAATCTAGACTACAAACCACCCTAGCCATGGCCCATGAAAGTTCTCGCAAGACATCGAAAAAACGGCACCAATATTCGGCTGGCTCATCCAAAGTTGTACGGACGTATGTTTTAGCAGACCGCATCGAAGCAGCACACGCGAATGTAAGTCATATCATAATGCATGAAAGCAAAAACAATACATGGTAACGGCCACGAGTAGTCAAAGGTTTTACGTGTCTCAAGCCAGTTTTCCCAGCTACGCTCCAACAAAACCACAGTAAAGCATATGTCCAATCTAGAACGTGCTGGGCCTGTGCGCAACAAACGTAGAGCGAACCTTCGACACACGGTGAGGAAGGGGGAACTTGAGCTTGGGTGTGAGGAGCTGCTTGATATAAGGTCGGCGGACATCCTCGGTCTTCTCAACCTCCACAACACGGAGAATCTGTCCGACAACGAGTCAGCCTCATCATGAACCAACGCACCGCAGAGGCATAAACACACGTGAATAGACCGGAAGCGGGCACGGTGCCTCGCGGCCATGTCTTGGTAGAGGCTCTTGACCGCATCAGCGCGAGAGAGCTCACGGAACTCCTTGTACATGTTGTGTGTACCAGAGCGAGAATCATAGCGAAGCCAGATGCCAAAGTTCTTGACCTTCAAGGGCTTCTTTTCGTGAATCTAAGGGGCGTATCCAAGAAGACGCCAATCAGTCCCATTCCGCCTGCCATTTGAACGGCTGCAAGGGATAATGATACACACAACGTTGACGCCAATGATCTCGCCACTGGCTTTCTTGACTTTCTTCAATTGCCTGTCCAAAGTTTCAGCCTAATGGTTGTGATTCAAGGGATCTTACCCAAGTGCATAATCAGGAAATACACCCACCTCAGGAAGTACCAGAAACGGGACTTGGCGACGACTTCGTTGGGCGCAAAGATGCGCATACGGTAGATCTTAGGAGTAGGCTCGGACTCCGTGGGCAGATGGCGCCCAACAACCTGGAATTCCTGGAGAGGCATCTGGGACACAAAACAAGGTCAGTGACCGTCATCCAAAGAACATACAACGCATCCATCCTGCCCAGCAACATCCACACGTCCAAAACCAAGCGAGAAGCGGGCACACAGCATCGGAGTATAAGACTCACTTTTAAAACTAGCTTACCGTTGAAGTTGGCGTGGTGGATATCGTCGAGCCCGGCGTCGGGGAAGCGGAGGTCAACGATGAGGAATAGGGTTTGGGAAACTTCCGCTGACTTCGAATAATTTCGGCACTATCCGGGCGCCTGCACGGCAACACTGAAACCAGTGGCATCTGTGGCATACTTGAAACAAAGATGATGCTCTCATACCAGGTCCTTGTCGATTAGTGGTTAGATCATCACGTTGTGGCGGTACATCCGAACCGCAAAACCGTGAAGACGGAGGCTCGAATCCTCCCTGGGACATTGTTTTTGTCAAATTGGATGACCGCGCTCTTCAATGAATGCATACAGCCGAGCCTAAACGACGCCAAGAAATCCTGAGTTTGTTATACTAGGTGAGAATGTATATACAAATAATGGGCGTATAAAATGTCCTCTCAAGGACTGACCATCGAAGGCATTGAAGATAAACGCCCGAGTTGCTGAAGTTCTCCTGCAGTCCTGATCGGAAGGTCAGCTCGGAAGTAAGACGGCACTGGGGAGCCACTGAGGTCTCAGTTTTCAATGTTACGATCTTCCTGAGCCCAAAGCCAAAAAAGTAGCACCGTATTAAGACAAAAAGTAAAAATACACGAGTACTATTATACACTATCAATATACAATATCCTCCAAGCGTCCAAAATACACCATCTGCTACAAAACCAACGGGAGATTTTTGCAATTGTTACGCGATCCGATCAAGATCGTAGTTGCGTCGATGTGGGGTATCAATGTCCTGCATTTCAAAGAGCTCGGGGACGACCGTCGGGGAGTCGTCCGGGATTTCCTCAATGTCGACTTCAGGAAGGGTCTCGAGATGTGTGCCCGGTTCGTAGTCCATCATGTGGGAGGTAAAAAGAATAGTCGTGGAATTTTGGCTGTCATTAGGGTTGGTGGCGAGGCTTGGGTGCGCGCTCGCGCTCTCGTGTAGATTCAACATGAGCCGTGACATCATGGTGACAGACACGCTGAGAAGATAAAGGATATCCACGGTGAATTACGAGCAGAAATCCTGCGGAGAGGTCCACGCACCTACTGGCGAATGTGGAGAGCACCCCACGCAGAAGGGGCTGGATATACGATGAGCGTCAAATAAAGGGACTTACAAGGCACTCATCTATACCTGTAAGAACTGCGCAGTGTCAGCGACGGGGAAAACATGCATGGGAACTGGCCGTACATAGAATGTCAACGTGTTGGCGAGATTCACGGAGGCCATCACTCTAGAAAAGGTACGGGCGGTTAAAGAAAAATGCTGGAGGCCAAAACCGGCGCCGTGCTCACGCAAAATATATCGCGCCTATCGGACACAATAGGCGTTAGTCGGAGGACTAGATATGAAGGGAAGGACACACCATCTCTGAAAACGAGGGTCAGGATACCATTGCGGCCGGGGAGGGGGGCGTAGAGGTGGCGATCTTTCCATGTCTTGTACATCGTGAGGCTGAATATCATCACGTCGTACACAAACAATGATTCCCAAGCCACAGCGATGCCTGTGTGAGTTGGCCGTCATTACATCTGATTGACGCGGTAAATCAAGACTTCAAAACTCACGTATTGCACTAGAGAGCGAATGGTACGACCGATAGATTAAAATAGAGTTGCTTAATGCATAAGATTTATCGACAACGTACGTGATGCGAGAGGCAGCATAATGGCATCCCCCACTCAGTGAGATGCCTTCATTCTGTCCGGTGACTGCGTACTGAGAAAAGTGGTTTTTTTAGAAACTTTGTAGGGAGATCGTCAGGTGGTGCACCTGCTCACAATTGAAAGCCCTGCCAACGTGATACCTGTTCCAAGGACAAAGGCCAAAACGCGCTTGTCTTTGCGATAGACCGCATAGATGCGCAAACATAAAAGTACTGTTGTGTCAAGGCTGATAAGTTACGAGTTCATAGCAACAGCTCATCAGGGAGAGCTTACCGCAGACCACAACCTGCGCGCCTATCAGCAGTATTTGCCGGTACAAGCCATAGTCGCTGCAACTAGTAAAGCGTTATCGACATGGTGGTGATGCCGTTGCATAAACACGCACCCCTAGGGAGGCGGAAACGTCAAAAATGGCTATGAGACAAGGAAAGTGCACTGACCTTTGCCGTTTTAAATTCGTAAAAGTTTCCTACATTTACGGCAATGTCCTAGGACCAGGTAAACAAGCGCAGGGTGCAGTTGCGACAGTACAAGACTTACGCCAAGAGCCGTGAGATAGCGATTCAGACAGAATAGCCAGGACGCTCGTGATTTCGGCTGTCGCCAAATTCGCGCATACTCGTCTCCAAACGTCAATGCGTAGTCGTAGTAGAATATGGCTGCTGTTCGTTAGCGAACGCGCCAAATATAGCATCTGTCCGCTCACGCACCAATGCCAGCGAGATGAAGGTAGTTGTGGAGGTATCTGCAGACGAAACGTACATGTCATGCTTTGATAGCTGGAACGAAAGCTGAAGTCACTTACACCTGGTTTATCGGGTAGGCGTCGCTCATAGCGGGCTCTGTGGCATCGAGCTCAGTATCCAAGCCGGTTGAGGATGATGCCAGCAGCTCGCAGCTCAGCGCGCAATCGACATGGTGGGGAAGGGTATGACCGAGCGCGAGGACGGTACCTTATATTGGTGCTGGCCTGGAGTGCCCAGATTTGCTCGCAGATGTAGCATTATTGATAGAACCATGCCGGCCGCATGGGGCGTGAGCCTATCATATTGAGGGAACTTTGTCAGGCCTCGAGGCCTCTCCGTGAATACAAGGGGACCCCACTGTGATCCATCACCGCCGGCAGGAGCGCCCCGCGAGCGATTGGTCGCCTTTGATGATTCACGGCTGGAAACGCGAGGCGTTGACACGATTCGGATTTGATAAAATGGGGTGGACGGCCTGGGACTGGCTGGAGGAGGCCGGATCATCTTTGCGGCAGCATTTGGTGCTGGGCAGTGGGAGAGCCTGAGTCCGCAGGAAAAGACCCGGGTCGTCTGATGCTGATCCACTTCCTTTCCGTGGGACAAGGAGAGACGCCGGATCGCAGATTGGTGACTTCTTCGTCTATCCATAAACTGAAAGCCTCAGCTTAGTCTTAGCACACTGAGGCAGATGCGGGGGAGGATAACGGATATTCTGACCAGTTGTAAATCTACAATGCACACCTACCTGGCAACAGAACAAACAGTGGCACTGACGTCCATCTTAGTAGCTGCATCATTGATGTTACGAACTGGGTACGAGCATGTCTACATACAGCATCACCAAATACGCGTTCCGTTGCCACTGCTCAGGCGCAGTCGCTCGCGCTACACCGTGCTGTGCATATCGGCGATTATGCCCCAATAACAGGATGCTCGTCCATCCAGCTACCCGGATAGCTTGCTGCTGCAACTAAGGATCGTCGGCTTTCCTTCGGGCCCTTGGGTACATGCAGCGTGATCGTAAAGTTCAAGGGGGAAACGGCGCACCCGGCCATAGCGGATGATTTTACAGCGCAGAACATTCCTCGAATAGGAAATGGGTGCTCAGGCTGCTACAAGCCGTAGGAACAGCTGTGGTCAGCAGAGCGCGCGTCACAAACATGGCTTGAATTCTACCACGACTGGTCTGAATCTGGCTCAAGCATCTCATCACGGGACTGCTGTCCCGTCGACTCGAACTAAGCACTCACTGGTCAAAGGAGGATATGGGAAAGTGCCAATACACCGAGTAAGCCAACATCACTACCGCTATCTTGAACATATCATATACGAACTACAGTTAGACAGATGGGTAGGTTGCTACTTGGAGGACACCGACATAGGAGAGGCAACATGAGCGGCAAACAATGGGAAGTCTGCAAGGGAGAGCAGAACCTGAAACATCGTCAGCAGTCATCCGGGGAGTACATCTATCACAATCTGTCATACTCGAGGAAAGATTGCGCGTCAGCGCTTTAACTAAACGCCCGCGACCAGTTGCGAAGTAGCTGAACAGCACAAGCCAAAGCCAAAGCCAAAGCCACAGTATCACAGCGAACAAGAAGGGTTGTGGAGGACTTGATATCCCCGTCGCCTGCGCATTTAAGTTCCGCAGAAAGCCCCGTGTCGCTGGCCTGCTTGAGTAAATGGGCCTCCGGCACAAGGAGTGGTACACGCCGGCAGCCACAAGCGCTGCACAGCGCCTTGGCACATCCGAATATCTGTCAACGTCATTTTCAAGGAAGAGCGCAGTAGCGACCACGGACGGCCTGGCAGTTTGGTGTAAGTAATCGATGTCCGGCGAATGCGACAGTCGATCATGGATTGAGAGCACGGTTTTCGCTGAGAGGGGATGAGGCACAGGTTGCCTCGAGTTCGCAAACCAGTGGTGCAGAGATGCCGCGTCCCCCGAAATGGCCGATTCAGCCTTGGCGAAATGAGAAATGGGAACCAGATAAAGCAACCCGGATCACAGAGCTTGCATGGAGCCGGAGACGCACGGCCTAAGCTATTTTGGCTAACTAAACTTACTGCGAGCGACGAAGGCCGCGGCGGCAGAATTGGTGAGAGAGGAAGTTTTTCATGAGAAAACGATGCGTTGTTGATTTGCAACCTGCCCTGGAGAGCGAAGCAGCCCTAGCGTCTGCATACACATGTTACGGTGGCAAACTTGGCTGGAGCAACGAATACCAATTTGCAATTGCACTGCAGACAGAATGCGACGGTAGAGTTTTGGACGTGTTAACCATAGCGCGAATATGTTTCAAGACGACTGGCGTGCCATTGTCATAGGGATCTTGGCAGATCGTTCAGAAGCAGCTGGCATAAGCTTGCCCGAGTACAAACTGATAGAGGTTTGCGGGACACGACGTAGGCGAGGCCACGCGAGTGTCTGGCAGGGAGTATTGACAGCGTGGGCACAACGAAGAGATGTTCGAAGCATACTTAGAGATGTCTTGCGGCGACGGAACGAGATGTGACACGCCCAGAAACCATCCAAGAGAGGAGCGGCGACAGTCACGAACTGGTACAACTAAGAGGACTATAGTTCGCGCACTGATGCCTTTATCAGGGTATCGTAGACGCGAATCGGAATCCGAGTCGCGTCCAATCCAGGTGGCGGCGAAATCACCTCACGGGAACCGGTCCACAATTCGGGGACTGCCACTTCCCAGTCCTCCCGCACAGGCAGTGTATCTGTAATCAAGGTAAGCAACATTCAAGATTTACAAACTGCTATCGGCGTTCAGAGCGTCGTCGTGCTGCGGCCAAAAATACGATGCACGGATGTCCACAATGTTGCCGGCAATGTTCGGTTAGAGGCTCTCTCGATATGAGTCGAGCCGCACTGATGTCGATCGCTAAATCGGTCAATCCAGA
Source organism: Fibroporia radiculosa (assembly GCF_000313525.1). Lineage (NCBI taxonomy): Eukaryota > Fungi > Basidiomycota > Agaricomycetes > Polyporales > Fibroporiaceae > Fibroporia > Fibroporia radiculosa. The sequence continues at coordinate 17,356 of NW_012133280.1, read as the reverse complement.
GACAAATCATGACGGTCGTCAGGCGAGCAATGAGATGGAGCATACTACTATATCGATGACAGTGAAGCTTCCGAGGCCAGAGGGGGAAAGTTGGCCAACTCCCCATCAGATGATATAGGCGGTGCAGAGGCCATATTCTCGCTTCGTCTCGACTGGTGGCCAGTTGACTCGCATGGACGATGGAAGGAAGGAAGCGGAGAGGCGGTGGACGAGTGACAAGGCGGCAGCACCGCCCAACAGCGCATGACGCCATCGATGGTGACCGATTGTCACCCGTCACATCCCGTGACTATCGTGATCTTTGCTGATTGCTCATGATCGGCAGTTGCCGTCCCATTCTTAAGGCCTCCTCTCTCGACACCACTCCTCCTTCTCTCATCCATCGAATCCACCATGTCGAACGTCTTTGTGAGCCGCATTTCTTCTAGTTCCAACATAGTGCCGCACGTTCTGATTACCCCCTTTCTCCTTAGTTCGATATCACGGTCGACGGCAAGCCTCTCGGTCGCATTGTCTTCAAGCTGTACGACGATGTCGTCCCGAAGACGGCCAAGAACTTCCGTGAGCTTGCCACCAGCGAACACGGCTTCGGCTACAAGGGCTCTGCCTTCCATCGCATAATCCCCAACTTTATGCTCCAGGGCGGTGATTTCACTCGCGTAGGCCGATTCAGATCTCTCATTGAGTCCCTGACACTAAATGTCACCGCAGGGTAACGGCACTGGCGGAAAGTCGATCTACGGCGAGAAGTTCGAGGGTGAGTATTTGTGAGATTGATGATTACGTCTTGCTGGTGTTCATTACTGCTTCGTGGTGCATATCAGATGAGAACTTCAAGCTCAAGCACACGAAGCCTGGTATCCTCTCGATGGCAAATGCCGGAAAGAACACCAACGGATCGCAATTTTTCATCACTACGGTCACTACGTCTTGGCTCGACAATGCCCACGTCGTTTTCGGTGCGTTTATCTCCTCATCGATACCATGATGTATGCGATTTGACTTTGATCTCTGCAGGCGAGGTCGTTGAGGGATACGACACCGTAGTCAAGCGGGTCGAGGCGCTTGGTACTGCGTCCGGTACTCCCAAGGCGAAGATCGTCATCGCCGACAGCGGTGTTCTCTAAACGGATGCTTTCCGTCCTCAGCTTAGGTTGGAATGAGAGAAGAAGATAACTATATTGTAAACTATCCCTCGCCGGTGCATAATGTGCATATGTTGGAGATGTACCTACGCAAACTTGCGCCATCAGGCCCCTAGAGCACACACGTGCAGAGAGTTCAAAGATCTTGCCCCAATCTTGTAACTCCGTAAATTTGCGCATATACTCGGGTAAGGTTCAGGCACGATGTGAGATGATAGGTTGGCTGGCGTCTATTCGTGCTGGTTCTCCCGGGACCCGCACAGCTATGGCCGACGAGACTGCAACTTTCTCTAGTGCGATGGCGCTTCAAATTATAACGGAGCTCTCCATTGAACATTCTTGTCCCAAAAATTGCTGAAGACATGACGTGGCAGTCGCCCCTGGCCAGTTTGTCCCGCATTCCATCGTCAGTCACGGCTAGCTCGAATGCTATACTTGCAGGGAGCTGCGTCAAGTTTATGGTGATATGTTTCTGGTACAGTACGATGCATCGGCTGTGCAACTTCCAGTCGAGGCACCTAGCTGTTGGATCCTAAATGCATCAAATGGGCTCCGGAGGTGCAGTCTCGTATCGCAATTATTTAATGTCTAGCCTAGACGTGCAACCTGAGTGAAACACTCATGTTCAGCTGCGGGAAGTTCGTGAAGTGGCTTACCTGAGGACACGCTGATTCTGCGTACTTTTGTACTTCCTATCTCTGAGGACAAACGCTACGCAGCTCACGCGCCAAGACATGCGACTGTGTGGATAGTTTCCAGATGGGTGTTTAGATGCTTCGTTATTTTGACACTCCGTTCCGTCCATTCAGGGCATGACACTTCCGCAGGCCGCCACATATACTGCTCGACGCCGTTGGGTCAGCTTGTACGGCGATGCATGCTGTTTCCATAGCCATCATTCTGATTTGCCAGGCCTTATGTGTGCGGTTGTCATTATCATCTGCAGGACCTGGCAGTGGTAGGTGCAAATGGACCCTACCATCTCACGTGAACTTGACAGGTCCGCTCAGTGGCACTCTTCTTGTACACGTTCTGATTCTTTGATGCAGCGTTGATATTATGACTCAATTTGGCGATCTTATGCGGTAGCAGAACAATACATCCCCCCCGTTTGATGCATCGTCTCAGTCTCACACTGGAAAACACTTACCGATCGTAGGTATGCCACCTTGTCAGTGAATAGCTGAGCTGCCGATCTTAGGCAGGACTAGATCACAGTGGTCAGTACGCCACCAATTTCATGATACATGAACAATATCGAGATTACCTCTTTGGATCTTGACTAATACGGCTGAACAGCCCCTGAGAATGGTGTCAGACAGTCTAGCTGTAGACCTATGACTTTCCCGACAGCCTTCAGCCCCACTGGAGTTTATGGCCGATGATAGCTTGTGACAACGCGTTTTACGACCTATTTAAATCAACAAGCAATTCAGAGATAGTAAATCTAGGTGTTGTAGCACACTGGGGGCCTGTGCGCGTGCTATAGCTGCGGCCGAGCAAAATTATTTGCAGTGGCACAGTTTGAACTCCGACTGGAAATTGAGCGGCGCGCTTGCGGACGTGGCTGATTCTACAGTCACTATAGTGACTAGTAAGTACTGTCATTCTCAGTTTTGCACCGCTAAAGGCAATGTACTGTTTTAGGAACGGTCAATCGTCCTCTTAAGTGGATGTGTGCTGCACGCTGTACAACAATGACACGAGAGCATAGCCATCCTCATTGCGTCCTCGTGTTACGGCACAGCGAAGCTTATATACTTCACAGGCTTGTGCGTGCGCGTGTCCTCTCCTACTCGTCTGTGTTATCACGCTTGCCACTCTTGTTGTTCTACTTATGTATCGTGACGATTCGCCTTCTTCTTTGTCCACCTATCCTAGGAATGAGATTCTCACAGACAGGTCGGAGCCGAGGACTGCTCTGCCACTGAGCGTAGCCGATACCGCCAACGCCCTCTTATACAGTCACACCGTAATGCGGAAAGCCGCGTTTTCGGCCTTTTGTGCAAGGATCAACATGGACCACGCTGACGTTCACCCCGATTCCAAGGACTACAACTTCTTTGTTAAGGAGTACAATGCTGATGTTACAGCATCCCGGCTGATCGAGGCATGGCGGAACCAAGCCCCGGTGTATCCACCTCCAGCGTTCATTGCGGACGCACAACTGGCCGACTATCTTGTTATCGAGCAGGATGGCCCAACCGAAGCGGGAGCATCCCGCGCAGTATCCCCCGTCGACTCGTTCGCGAGTGAGGGGTACGTTTCGGGGTGATTACCGCCCCGCATTGACATTTATTTACACTCTGCATGTACCCTACGGTATGGAGTATAAACCCTGGAATAAAATAAATAAATAAATAAAAAGAGCGTAGCCGATACATTTTGGACTGCAACTGAGATGGCACAAGTGGTTACCACCATCGTACGATCTAGAAACAGGCTCCAAGGTATCTATACATCTTCAGCTATCGAGAATGTGTTGTGTATCAATATATTTGACAAGGCAAGTGGATTGTGTGCTGTCCGTTACGATACCTTCATCTCGTCAATAGTAAAGCTCTTGATGTGAACACGGATACTGCATTATGATTTGAGATTGTCCGTGCGTTGAGGAAACTTTGTTCCATGACAGGTTTGCTCCCGGCATAACTTTACATCCTATCAAGCGATCTACAGTCTGAAAGGGAGCCAAGAGACTATGGTGGCTTTGCGGATGTCTGGCGGAGAGGGTACAAGGATCAGGATGTGGCGTTAAAGGTGGTTCGAGTACGCCAGGATAATCGTGCAAGGCTTCGGAAGGTAAGACAGTTCAAGCTCACCTTAATGCAGCGCTGTGTTGACTCTTGCAGGTATTCGCAAAAGAAGTGATTTGCAGGAAGTATCTTACTCATCCAAATATTGCGCCATTCCTCAGGATCGAAGATACAAACGCAAGACTATGCATGGTGTCCGTATGGATGCACAATGGGAACTTGCCCCGTTATCTGAAAAGCGGTCAGCTCTGCAACCGATTGGAACTAGTTAGTTTCAAGCACCCTTGTAACGCATATAGGTGTACTAAGATGGAACCTAACCGGTTAAGAGAAATTGTCGAGGGATTGCGCTATTTGCATGCGGCTCGTATGGTGCATGGCGACCTTAAAGGCGTAAGTTGCCGTGCTGATTCGCCGATTCCAGTTGTTTGATAATTGTAATCTACTGCAGGCTAATGTTCTGATCAATGATGAGGGATCGGCATGTCTCATCGACTTTGGGCTGACAGCAAGTGTGCACAATGTTGATACTATCGGCGCGATTACTACTACGTCCAATAGTACGGGTTCAACACGATGGATGGCGCCTGAGCTGCTCGACCCCGAGCAGTATGGTCTTGACGAAGCTCGCCTTTCCTACAGAAGGGACGTATATGCTTTGGCGATGGTCATGTACGAGGTAAGTCAGACTCTTCCTAGGCAATTATTTAAGGAAGGTATGAATCCGAGTTGTAGTTATTTTGTGAAAACATTGCATTCCATGAGCTCAAGCTCGACGCTCGAATAATTCAGTGTGTCTTGACAAATAAACGCCCTCTTCGTCCTGAGGCCGTCCCCCTCAAATTTTCAGAGCATATATGGGCACTCATGCAAAAGTGCTGGGCTACAGATCCTTAGACACGCCCTGCTTTGAACGACGTTGTCGAAACGCTCAGCTCATTCGAAAACAAACGTTCTATCATCCTGCATCTATCAGATCGCGACGCAGGTTCGCCTTCGCTGTCGACGCAAGCTCAAAACGGAAGCGAAGTGGATGAACTCGAAGAGACTTCGACGGACGTTTCGTCTCCCGCAATGCTTCATCGTGGAACCAAGCGCCCTGCGCCGGCAGACTTTGTCGACATGAAACCTAGCCCGTTGCGATCACATGCTAGCACTGGGTATAACTCCTACGACTCCCTGTACTATCAACCCCGTCTCGAGCAGAATTCGGGAACGTTTGTTGGGCTGAGTAGTGATGAAGGTGATAAGAATGGTGGCCTACCCGCTCGCGATGGATTGAATCTTGCCCGTACGAACTCCCAGGCCGGTTCATCGACGACACGTCAGTTTGAATTCCAAGCAGAAAGCGCGTCTTTTACTATAGCGCTTTCAGGGGAATTGTCACCAGAAGCGGTGCTCGAGAAAGAAATTGAAAGGATGCGCGAATTGATTGCTGAGCGGGAGCGGAATCGTCTAAGAAAAGTTGTCTGAATCTACAGGCAATTCTGCAACTCCTATTGGTCTTCCTTGTCGATGTGTAAAATATTATATATAACCGATGTCGAGTAAGCGGAAGACTGAACAGCGCGGGCGATGATGTAAATCGTTATCGTATCGCAAGTTACCGTATTTAGAATGATTGTAAGTGTTATAAGGAACGGGTATAGTAAGAAAATAATTACGTAATATTATTTGTTTATGGCAACAGAATGTCTTAGCAAACATATTGCGACAATAATGCATCCCAAACCTGAATCATGGCCATTAATTTGCTCGTGCCCTGATTGCGGAGAGAAATCCGCTCGCGCAGACGTACCTACCACTAGGATATTTTCGGAGCAGTTTCGACCACTGTCATTGCACACTGACTCACCATGCCACCAGTAACTATCATAGGTAGCACGATTCATTTGGGCAATGAATTTGCACTGTTACCTGTATATTCTTACCCGCCAGCAAGAATGTATAGAGCCGATTGTCATGGACTCGCGAGAACTGCATCCTACAGCACGTTAACGGACGTGTAACATTATGCATCGAAGCCAGGCTGAATAATTCAGAAACTGACGTTTTCACGATTGGAGAAGGCCAAAATTTTACATCGATACTGGCTATGATGACTCATGAGTTCCATGAAGTCCCCCCACCTCCTGCGGGAGGATGAATGGTGGCCATTCAATTGCCGCATGGATCGTATGTGTGATGATCGAGTTGATGCCAAACTCCCAGCTAGACGAGATTATTTCGGTATTCAGTCTCATATTTTCCTATGCAATATTCCCTTCTATACATAATAATATACACATACACCAGTACACCAGTATTTCTTCAACTCCAGAGTTTACAACATTAGTCGTCCGTCAGGGCACATCTATCGACGGACAGGTTCTCTGGGTTGCCCCACCTTAAATAGAGATGGTAAGCCAGAGTTTTCCTCTGCGAGATTGAGTCTCACCAGTATGGAAATGGAACGGCTGTGTTGCTTGCTCCAAAGACCGCGAAGCTCTGCAAAGGGATCAGCAGGTGGTACAGGAAGCACCGTAATTTCATGCATACCAGAATGAACATAATGACCTGGCTCCCTCCATCGAGCGCCGCCGACGTAAGATAGTTGTACTTCTTGAACCAGGCGGGTCTATATGTCCTAGCCCACCATTGGGACGCAAACCCAATCACGACGCATGACCTATGCGAGCGCTTAGTATACATTGGCAGTCGTGAGCGTAGACTCCTACCACCACTGCCCATTCACTGAATATGGAAGATATCCAGCATACAGGGCGATGATCGGCGTGTTGATATATGCCGCGCATTTGGCGATGTTCGAACCTGGCTTTGCATACCTATGTATCAACCAGAATGGGACAGGAAACGCGAGGCCGACGAATATGGCAAACGCTAGCATGTAGTACGGTTTTCCATATGTGAATCTGGATGCCTTTTCAGCCAGGACTCGCCGATGCTAGTTAGGAAGCATACAGTTCTTCCCCAAGAGCACCCATAGCCACTGACGCCGAGTTATAGCTTTGTATAATCCATCCGCTCCACTGAAAAAGCTAGATATTAGATTTGGGGTGACAGCCAGAAAAGGTCATATACGTACGATACGAGTTCCGACTGGGTTTTGCAGAACTGCTCTATTGTTGTCGACTATGGAGATCATCACTGCAGAGCGTGAGTCTAGAAATTAAATTGAATAAGAGGAGACATACTAGCGTAGTTAAAAATTGATCCAATAATCGAGCCAGCCATCTGTGCCGCAAATGTTGTCCGTGGGGGAAGCTTGGTATACTGCCCTAACTTCAAATCTAAGTACAATGTACATGAGCATGGCGTTTTTACCGGATAATCGTCCTAAAAAGACTGCGCTCACCTTGCAACATGTATAGCGTTTGGTACGCCGTACTATTGCCATACAAGTTGACGTACATGACAGCGCTATGTGATACAGAATTTCTCTGCCCATGAGTGGGGGTTCGCGGGATTGGTTACAAAGTAACTTGACTCACACTGGGTTACCTGGATGAATGAAAGCAGCCAGTATTTGGATGGCATATTTGACAGAGATACTAAATCCGGTTGTCGCCATGACTGGTGGGCATAAATGCGCGTTTTCAGTACGGATGCCATTGATCGCACGAACGTAACGCACTGAAGCCAAGGCAAATAGCGAGGAAAAAGCTGATCACAGTGAACAAAATAATACTCCACCAAGGTATGAGCGCGGTCCCCGTCGTGTACTGTTCGTGTAGTCGGCATTAATGTCCCGCAAGCACTTGAACAAACAAATCATCATGGCGCACACTACATCCGATGCCAACGCCAATGGACACGACGAATAAGGCAATGTACCACCACTGCGGAACCTCACGGTACTTTTTCATCTCTGCAGTTGTTCCGGATCAGCCAAAATCCTGCTGTTAATGAGGCACGGACCTTGGTAGTGTGGATCGTCAATATCATGTGAGTTCTGAAGGAAGTTCATTTGACCGAAGGCTAAAATACAGAAGTTAGTCGTGTCGTAACAATCCTCAACGGTAGAGCAAGTATTAAATCTCGAAGTTAGATTAATAACTGACCATTCTTCAAATCACCCCAATACCAAAGCAGGACATGTACGATGGCCGCACCCAAACTGAAATTGTAGCACATTTGACTTATCGCGTACGTTGTCGAAAACCTCGGCAGTCCGACCTCTGCAAGCTTTGTGGGATCAAGCTGATTATCGGGCGTCAAAATTGCGCTTTGGTTGTAAGTACTTCCATTGCCCCCAAATAACGCCGTGGACATGAAAACAAGATCACGACCATTGAAAACATTCCAGTAGTAGCACACGGTGAGCACGACATAGCCAATGGCCATGCCAACTGGGAATTAAGTTAATGCACAGAATAATCTCTGGAAACACTGGTACAACGCACTGTATGAGTTCACCTCTAAAGCCCAGAAAATAAAGTCAGTCTTGTGAGACTGAGATTCGAAGCGTGGACATACGCGTTTGGAGAGGCCATACAAGAGGATAGCCTTGTGTAATGAGCGTCCAACTTGTGCTAAAGCTCAACAAGCCAATGCCTTCATTACTGGATCCACCACCGAACAGGTTGCGCACAAATATAGACCGCCCATTATCTATGAGGCAAACGACGGATATTGCTGTCAGAAGCGGAAAGGGATATTGTGGAATCCTGTATCGAATTGTGTATATCAGCTCGGAACGTTACGGATTCCCAATATTCCCTGACGCACCATTCCCAGCAGAAAATAGCGGCGAACTAAGAAGATTTGAATCTGTCACACCCCATTTTTACTTGATATACTTACGACGATCCAGAAATATTTCCTAACAAGATTCTGTAAGCAATAATAAAACAACACTCATAGACTAAATTTTCACCTTCGCTTCTGGTTAAGAACTCCCCCATAATGCAGACTTTGCAAAAGATTGACAACAGATATATATGTTGGGTAGAACGCGCTACATATCGTGTTAGATTTTGCACACAAGGTATTGGAAATCGTTCCTTTGACTTACTAGGTGGGGTATACAAGAAGGGATCGCACTCAAGGCAACGGCATGAATTAGAGCTTAGGTGGAATTTGAGAGGACTCACAAACACCAGCTATACCATACCCAATCATTTGACTAGCGAAAATCTGGAAGATCGCTACTGCTCCGTTTAATCGGATATCATAGAAGAGATCTGAGCATGTGTATGAGTCAAGCGTGATACACTAGAATCAATTGTAGATCATACTGACTCAACGCTGCGATAACTTCCATGGCAACTGCCACAGTCGACGCAGTCGACGCCATAATGACAATGATTGTATGCTCTTAGAACGAAAGTGTAAGGTGACGATTCGTATGATCGTGGGCGCAGAGTTACCTTTGATATTAAACGGTCCCGGGTTGAGATATTTCCAATAACCATGCGAAGGGATGATAGCTGGGATTTTGGGACGAATAAATTAGGGTGCGAGACCACTAGGGATTCATACATACCAGCCATCAGAGTTCCAAGAATATATGCAATGATGAGGCAAAACAATTGAGATACCGAGGCGTTCTGCAGGTGTGGTCAACTAGTGGTCATGTAAACTTATGAATTTGTTTAACGCACCTGAGGTTTAAAAGTATAAATTGTGGCAAGAACTGCGCCGAACGCGCTAAGTCCAGTCCCCAAGAACATGGCACGGAAAGTGAACACAGGTAATTCGGGATGGTCTTCCGTTGAGAGGATCTCAAGTTTTGATCATTATGAAGTTATACATTGCCCTATGATTGCAACACACCTCTATCGCAACATCCTCTGCTTTGCGAATGATTTTCACTTCAGAATCTGTGTCAACATCAGACGAGGCTTCAGTGATGTCGATCTTCTCCTCGACGAATCCATCTTTCCCTTCGTTTGTCTTCTCGATCGAACTGGCCGAAGATTCGCGCAGCAGCAGCTCCGGAACGTCGCCGGATATCGGTAGCGACATCAGGACAGACGGTTATGCCAGAAGAGAGGAGGACAGAGAGAAGATGCCTGCGAATATCAGTTCCCTCCAGCCTTGACCACCAGGTACTTTACGTAGCTCAGAGTCTTCTTGATACAGCCATATCGCTATCTCCATCTGCTCGGTGGAGAAGCATGATAAGCCCCCGTTCTGCATGCTGTCTAGCCTGATAAGAAAAAGTAACCTCAGCGCACCTCTGGCATGCCAATCATAGGACGATGGGGCCAGGTGACGAGATCGCTGATGCCTTTGACTAATCTCCGTCGCCTAGCACTTGAAGTCCATATCGACAGCGGGCGTACAGACAATGTACTCACGTGCCAAGAGCGCTGGTTCAGAGTTCACATACACAATAGGATTCTCCGACTCGGACATTCATGCATAGCGGTTCGATAGTAGTTACCAGGCATTCCATCTTGTTGAGTGCAAATTTGGCACGATAAGAGCAGTGGAGTCGAATTGATTATCTTAGGATATCCAGGTCTCCGTCGGTTTTACAAAAGCGCGTGATATATGAATACCAGCCCTCAGGTGAACCATGAAGCATCATATTTGCGGATGCAATTGAAGGGATCATTGCTATAAGCCAAATTGAAGAAGTCGATGATTGGATCAAGGAAGCAGCCTCACTCACAGTTCGTCAGTCAACACCCCTGGCATGCATCACGCGAACAGCGCTCGCGCGTCCGTGAAGAGAGTTGTTGATTAAACACAGGACACCCAAGTAGGAAAAGGATTGTTAATGATAACGAGCGACGCAGAGCTAGATCATACCAAGCTCCATTACAGGAAGTCTACACCAATCCCTACCTGTAGCCCTCTCCTAACGCTATCGCTCTTACTCGCAAGCAATGGTACGCCAACATTCATCTCGATCCTAACTGGGTCCAGCTTGTACACCAGACCTAAACCGGCAGATATTGATGGCTTTGTTATACTGCTAACGACGTTGTCCACGAACGTTTTCGCTGCAAGGCCCCGCCAAATCAGCTCATTTCCTACACAAGAGCGTGTAGACGAACACGTATCCATGGCATCTAGCCTGCCCGCATTCACGAACAAATGTGTCTTGACTGGCCAATGTGGTTTGTGCGGAACGTCGGAAATCAGGCTAACTCCAGCAGCCCAATACAAATCGCCCCCGAGAGAGTCCGCTAGGAGAAAGACATTGAAGACCGAAGAAATATAGCGACTAGTATGAACACTCACGCCCATCGCGAGGCCCCATCCCATTAGCTCTGAACATCCTCACATTCGTTGGGCCACCCAACTGGAAGCGATCAGGGAATAGAGCGGGCTTCCATAAACTGTGCAGAATGCCGGAACGCGCAGCAAAGGAGACGATCTACGAACATGATTAGCAAATGAAGTCACAGCTCCTAGAAATTGTACTTACCGTTCCAGGGAAAAGTGACCTGGAGAGCTGACTCTGTATTTCACCCTTATAGAAAGACGCGTCACCAAGCAGGCCAGCGTATTCCTGAGAGATTTTGAAATACGATCCTCGAGTCCCGAGTAATGCATCGTCGCGAGTATCACGCGTCCATGAATGAGATATTGCAGACTTGAGGCTCTGCCCTGCAGCTTCCCTCATACTGATTGAAACTACTTAGTGGATATCGCACCTGACGACGAAGTACTCACCTAATAGATGCCGAGGGTGTTAAGTTTCCGATGTGTCTTAACACAGCTTCGTAGCCAACTTCATGCATGCCACGCAACAGTTTGCCATGCTTAGCAAAACAAAGACAGAATCATTCACCAGCCGCGCAGTATCTTAAAGTAAAGCTGACCTAGCTTACCCTTACAACTGCCTTAAATCCACGCAGTCCTTCTGAGCTACTAGAGTAACTCGAATTGTCTCGCTCCGCTCCATAGATGGACAGCTCGCCTCTCGTCGTAAGAGAAGATGGCAATGGAGCCGAAAGGGACGCGTTAAATGAAACGCGCGTTTTAGTTGCAAAAGCTAGATTCGCCTCGAATGTTTCTGCACCGCCGAACGCGTTACGGACACGACACGTTGCACTCTAAGTTCGAGTTCATCAAGGCGCAAGCTGGGGGAAGAAAGCATACATACAGCACCACCTTCGTTATTCCCGACTTGTGTGCTGGTATTCAAGTAATATCGACCCTTCTCCAGCGTCTTGAACACGACGTCCACGTCGCCTGATTGCGCCAAGGCGTCGCGACTGGGCTCTAGCCTGCCCTCGACGCTCTTGAACAGGTCAGTCTCCTGCAAGAGGCTGCCAATGTGTCTAGTAGTGTGCAAGACATGCTCAAGGGTTGGTGCGTTTTCCGTAATGGACGGCACAGGTTTTGCTAGAAATGGAGTGACAAGAGAACTCAGGAACGATTTCCGGGTGTTGACTGCTCCTTCTATCCGGACTGAAGCAATTCGGAGCGGTGTGGAGAGATTAGCGTTAATCTATGGAGAAATTGAGAATTTTCTTTGGGCAAATATGAAAGCGACTCACCACCTCAGCCAAGTGGAGCACGGCCGACTCATATTCACCACGAAGCTTCCTTGCAATGCGGTCTTCCTGCCATCTTCTGAGCCTTTCAGTGTCCACTATATCAGGCTCTTTGTCACGAGGCGCTGAGGTGGTAGCTAGTGGTGGGTTCAGCGGTGGAGGAGATAGTTCAGACGGAGCCTCCATGGGACGTCTTTGCGAAAGGAGGGATTCAACGGCTCGGCCAGTCGCCCGGTGACCTGACGTAAGCACAGCGCGAGCGCGAACTCGGCCGAGGGCGGCAAGAGGGGCGTGAGCTGGCAGGGACCCCGGAGACGCGGGGACGCAGCGAGTGCGCGAAAGGGCGAGACGAGTGTGCATCTAAAACACCAAGAGCATAACAGAACAGCCAAAGAGCAGTACGGCGAACCTGTGAGAGAGAGCCCTCGGACGTCAGTACAGAGGAAATTGAAGAAGGCTGCTAAGGGCTGCTAAGGGCGCTGCTACGCGAGGACTGGCTCGAGCCCAGCTTTACTCGATCAATCACGATTCGTCGTCTTTGGATCCTGATAATATTATCTGCTCCCGCGAGGTATGTCGACGGGACTTTCCTGATCGCCATAATGATTATCAAAATCTCGGATTAGGCTGTCCTCCGAAGACCTGATCCAAATGGCAGTCCGCGGTAATCCCTTCTTTATCGACAATTCATTTCAGACACACCATTTTCAGTCTCGTATGGAGTACCGCGTCGCCGGTCGGTATCGGACGCAATTTTTATTACCTGAGCCTGCCCCAGGTCGTATCGGTGAACCATGGGGATCTTTGTATCCTCCGACGTGAGAGGATCCGAAGCGTCGTAACGGATTACAGCTCGAGTCTTTCATGCCGTTTGTGGTACGTTTGTTTATGATACGCTGGTAGCTATCAACGGGGATGCTTCTCTAATAGTGGACTCGAGTTCTGATAGATTTGACTGTCTTCTAGAGCTCTGTATCGTGATTTTTTTTTACCCCAGCTGTGCAATTGTATATTCAAATATCCCACTACGTCCAAATCCGGGCTGATCAACATCTAATTCGACGAACAATCTCACTTCTGAAGAGTATCTATGCGCCCGTGTTAGTCGAGCTCCAGATAGGCTTGAGAGCTTCGATGTTCTCCTTGACGCTGTTGACCTTCTGGAGCATCCACTCTCCACAGTCCGGCCCCATGGGGAGCCTCATCCATTCTCTCTTCCCACCCTTCCCTTCAACGAGACCTTTCGCCAGGCCGGTCCCATACACAACCTCGTAGATCCTGGCCGATAATTTCTCCAGATCTCCGATGCTATTACTCTCGAGCTTGGACTGCGGCACCGCCTCGATCGTACCGAAGCCCTGGGAGGGATCTGTATAGATCCTTGACTCCTTGTACGCGACGGCTGCGGTTGTCTTGAAAAATTCGGAGGGAAAGTATCCCGGCTCGACGATGATGACGCGGATCCCGAAAAGCTCGAGCTCGCGGCTGAGCGATTCGGAGAACAGCTCAAACGCGGCCTTGGAGGCGCAATACGCGCCCCACGACCCCGCACCGTCGAAGCCGACGACGGAGGAGAAGTTGAAGATGTGCCCGGCGCGCTGAGCGCGGAACGCGGGAAGCAGCGCCTGCGTGAATGCAAGCTGGCCAAAGACATTCGCCTGGAACTGTGCGCGCACGTCGTTCAGACTATGGGAGATGGGTGGGTCAGTGTCCACTCCCACTGTTGCCCAAGATAGGCAGAACTCACTCAAGCTCCTCCACAGGTCCGTGAATACCGTAGCCGGCGTTGTTGACGAGTACGTCAACGCGGCCGTAGACTCTGAGTGCCTCCTGGCTGGCCTTTTTGACGACATCGTCAGACGCGTTCAGGTCGACGATAATTGGCTGTGCGCCTCCGTTGCGGAGGCTCTCAGGGAACTTTGAGATGTTTCTCACAGTCGCGACGACCTACAATATTCCATCAGTCACTGGTTGGATGCAAAACACAGATTGTAGACTCGCCTTGTCACCCTGTGCAAGAACGTATTTTGCAAGGGCAAGGCCAATACCGGAGTTTGCTCCAGTGATGAGCCAAACTTTCTGCGACGACATGGTTTGTTATGAGAATTGGGTTATGAATGGAGTGTGCAAGTCTGCGAGCTGTGCTTATTGGGCTGGTGCTCGCTGGTGTGCCCTTTTATGTGTTTTCTAGGCTCTGCTCCCTACCGGAGAGGACGCAGTTTTCACTTACCCTTGCTCCCTATGATGATGAAGCTGCAGGTTCTCATACCCCGGTGCGACCGGCGATCGGGGATCCGACTGCGAGCGAGAATGGACGAAGCTCTGCTCATAGTGTCTTTGACGCTTTGGGGTGTATACTCGCACAATTCCAAACTTACTGGCTTAGTAAGTGGCGTCTTATGCGTGCGTTACGTGGGGCACCTCACGCATGCGAGTACACTTCCGCGGCTGCGCCGGTGGCGGCTCCCCGATCGGGGATCGGCGTTATGCGATGGGTCTAGATCTTCAATAAAAGAATGGCGTAATTACGAAATGCTCACGGTTCAGGTTAAAAAGCAGCCTTGAGGCTGACTGTCGGATCTCTCTGACCACAATGCTCAGGTCAGGGCAGAGTCGACGATTGCTCCATTCCGTGCCAAACATCAGTTCTAGCTGGCGACTCTCATCCGATTCATATTACAGGACTTGCTGCGATTCCTTGGTCGAGTCCGGATACTCGTTCATGATAGTGTGGTGGGGTATGGACGCACCTGCCACAAGCCATGAGATGAAGTGACTCAAACGCGGGGAAAAGAGACAAGATGGCGCTGAGAAGCTTCAGCAGAGGTACTGTAATGTTTCTCAACGATCCTTGACAATGGCAGTAATGGATAGTATGTGACCAAAATAGGTTTGTCTGTATATGGACAACGAATGTGATTTCAAAAGCACGTCCAGGCTGTTGGATCTATCGACTACTCAGCGCAGACTAACACACTATGGGATGTGCTGGGCAGCACTGATTTACACATTATTCACTACGTGGCATCTCTCCGGGAAGCGCCATGGTCGAGACTTCTAGATCAACAGCAATAGGAAACGCTTACCGCGCTCTACAGCCACCAGATCTATGTCTGTTATGCAATATGCCATTGACTCTGGTCAGATGTGGATGTCATAGTGCCGTGGCGACTGTCAGGTGATGATCGTGTCTCGGGCTCAAATGAAGCCTGTTGGATAGAACACTTGTACATTCTCCTCTCCTGCATTGATCCATTTCCTTATGTCAAGCCGACGATGCCTGTGGTCGTGCTTGCTAAGCGATTGATGCCAGAGTAACAGGGGACGTAGGGGGGTGCGCATCATGCTCTACATGGAGCCATGGAGCCTGCCCTGGACGAACGTCCTAGACATACGTACACCTAAGCGTCCGTCCAATCTGTATCTTCTACTGTAGCGCCGCAATCATAACTGGCACGTATGTGAGCTATCGAAATTTGCAGCGTCAGAATCACACCCAACAATTAATCGCGCATGGCGCGACCGCAATGCTGCGCAGAGAAACCCTGTCCCTCTGCTACTGCTATTTTCTAGGCTGATGGAAGCCTCTACTCTGGACCGTTCCCCTGCTGCTCTGACGACATGGACGGGCTCGAGCGGATATGCACGAAACTTGGATCCACTCGAGCACTAGACGTGGTGATAGGTCGAAGCGTAGCGTTCGCGCGCCCACAGACGACCGCGCTCCGAGCACACATCGAGAAGAAATAAAGCCCCAGGAAGCACAGAAATGCACGACCCTGCGCCGTGCATCGCATTCTAGCGCGCCACAGCCCGTCGCACTGATGGAACGGTGCGCCAGCGCGTGTCGTCCGAGACAACGTTCAAGTTCCTCGCCGCCCTACGCCGGTGGGACATGTGGAGACTGCGTCAGGTGCTCCGTCCAGGCAGCGTCGGCGGAACATTGATCGCGCGAAGCTGGGTCGCGACGGGGTAGTCGCCGGACCAACTGCGACGCACGAGCGACCCGAGACGTCCATGTGCGCGTGCACTCCTAGTCGTGCCTGGAAAAATGAACTTCTTCCGCCGTCAATGTCGCTCGAGAACAACCCGGGAGCAACACGCACCACGCGTGATCTTCTCATGGTATGCGCAGGAGACCGTTGGCAACCGACGCGCTTGGATGGGTGGCGGCCGGATAGTGTGGTAAAGGGAGGACACACAGGCCGTGGCAGTTGTGAGATGGATGGCGTCGCCACTCTGTGCTAGAACGAATCATCAGAGCTAGCTAGATTCTTTGGAATGTACGAGCACGAACTCGAGAGTAACGACCGGTGTGATTAGATCCACGCTGTAGCTGCAGAATGAGAACTACGACTCGGAGCAATGTACCAAGCAACAATTTCTAGAAATGCATCTATACGGAGGATCCCATATAAATGAGAGGATGGGAACACGAAGACATGGATTTTAGAGAAAAGCATAGGGGATAATAAATACTCGAGCATATGTTTTTTGTATAATTTTAGAACAGCCTCATAACAGGCTCGGGGTGTCCTCGTGACGCAAAGACGACGGGGGAGAAGACGATTCCGAGACACATACTAGCTCGCATAGCGGGAGGCTAGTTCATTTCCCGGATCTCTTGCTGTAACCTCGCGACCTGGGTGTCTGCGCACCGCGCGCGTCAGCGCTCCCGCACACCGAGCACACACCGCGCGCACTCACCCATAAGCGGGGACGTGTCCGCAAACACCGTCATGGCGGCCAGGACCCTCTGCAGCGCGGCGACATGCGCGCCATGTTCCCACTCGACCTGCTGGAGCCGGAGTCCCGCCGCGGCCTGGCCCTCCACGAGCGCGGCCGACGTCCACACCCCCCGCAGCCGGACCACCTCCCCGACGAACACCCGGCCCACGGCCGCCCACAGGATCTGCAACCGCCCGGACACAGTCAGCGCGCGCGCCTGCGCCCAGCACACACAGCGCAGCCCGGGGACTCACCGCCATGATGGGGTCGA